>NW_019227472.1:379801-437258 GCF_002742605.1 Olea europaea var. sylvestris | reverse complement strand
AATCAAATTTGACTAAAATCTCACTTGAATTTGGTTCATCGGCGCGTTTACAATCAAAATTTACTAAAATTTCACCTGGATTACGTTCATTTGCGTCCTCTCAATCAAATTTGACTAAAATTGCACAATGATTCGGTTCATTTGCGCGTTTCCAGTCAAATTTGACTAAAATTTCACCTGAGTTTGGTTCATTTGCGCGTTAGCAATCTAAATTTACTAAAATTTCGCCTGGATTATGTTCATTTGCGTGTTTCCAATCAAATTTGACTAAAATTTCACAATGGTTTTGTTCATTTGCGAATTCCAAATCAAATTTGACTAAAATTTATCCTGATTTTGGTTCATTGGCACATTCCCAATCAAATTTCACAATAATTTCACTTGGATTATGTTCATTTGCTTGTTTCCAATCAAATTTGACAAAAATTTCAAATTAGCTTGGTTCAATTGCACGTTTCCAATCAAATTTGACTAAAATTTCGCAATGGTTTGGTTCATTTGCGCGTTCCCAATCAAATTTCACAATAATTTCACTTGGGTTATGTTCATTTGCTTGTTTCCAATCAAATTTGACTAAAATTTCGCAATGGTTTGGTTCATTTGCGCGTTCCCAATCAAATTTCACAATAATTTCACTTGGGTTATGTTCATTTGCTTGTTTCCAATCAAATTTGACTAAAATTTCTCTTGAATTTAGTTCATTGGCACGTTTACAATCAAATTTTACTAAAATTTCACCTGGATTATGTTCATTTGCAGCACTCAATCAAATTTGACTAAAATTTTATCTGAATTATGTCCATTTGTATGTTTCCAATCAAATTTGACTAAAATTTCACCTGAGTTTGGTTCGTTGGAGCGTTTACAATCAAATTTGACAAAAATTTCACCTGGATTATGTTCATTTGTATGTTTCCAATCAAATTTGACTAAAATTTCACCTGAGTTTGGTTCGTTGGAGCGTTTACAATCAAATTTGACAAAAATTTCACCTGGATTATGTTCATTTGTATGTTTCCAATCAAATTTGACTAAAATTTCACCTGAGTTTGGTTCGTTGGAGCGTTTACAATCAAATTTGACAAAAATTTCACCTGGATTATGTTCATTTGTATGTTTCCAATCAAATTTGACTAAAATTTCACCTGAGTTTGGTTCGTTGGAGCGTTTACAATCAAATTTGACAAAAATTTCACCTGGATTATGTTCATTTGTATGTTTCCAATCAAATTTGACTAAAATTTCACCTGAGTTTGGTTCGTTGGAGCGTTTACAATCAAATTTGACAAAAATTTCACCTGGATTATGTTCATTTGTATGTTTCCAATCAAATTTGACTAAAATTTCACCTGAGTTTGGTTCGTTGGAGCGTTTACAATCAAATTTGACAAAAATTTCACCTGGATTATGTTCATTTGTATGTTTCCAATCAAATTTGACTAAAATTTCACCTGAGTTTGGTTCGTTGGAGCGTTTACAATCAAATTTGACAAAAATTTCACCTGGATTATGTTCATTTGTATGTTTCCAATCAAATTTGACTAAAATTTCACCTGAGTTTGGTTCGTTGGAGCGTTTACAATCAAATTTGACAAAAATTTCACCTGGATTATGTTCATTTGTATGTTTCCAATCAAATTTGACTAAAATTTCACCTGAGTTTGGTTCGTTGGAGCGTTTACAATCAAATTTGACAAAAATTTCACCTGGATTATGTTCATTTGTATGTTTCCAATCAAATTTGACTAAAATTTAACCTGATTTTGGTTCATTGGCGGATTCCCAATCAAATTTCACTATAATTTCGCTTGGATTATGTTCATTTGCCTGTTTCCAATCAAATTTGACAAAAATTTCAAATTAACTTGGTTCAATTGCGCGTTTCCAATCAAATTTGGCCAAAAATTCACCTGATTTTGGTTCATTATCGCGTTTACAATCAAATTTGACTAAAATTTCACAATTGTTTGGTTCATTTGCGTGTTGCCAATCAAATTTGACTAAAATTTCACTTGAATTTGGTTCATTAGCGCATTTACAATCAAATTTTACTAAAATTTCACCTGGATTATGTTCATTTGTGTGCTCTCAATCAAATATGATTAAAATTGCACAATGATTTGGTTCATTGGCGCGTTCTGAATCAAATTTGACTAAAATTTCAAGTGAGTTTGGTTCATTAGACCGTTTACAATCAAATTTGACTAAAATTTCACCTGGATTATGTTCATTTGTATGTTTCCAATCAAATTTGACTAAAATTTCACAATGATTTTGTTCATTTGCGGATTCACAATCAAATTTAACTAAAATTTCAACTGAGCTTGGTTCATTGGTGCGTTTGCAATTTAATTTTGCTAAAATTTTGCCTGGATTGTACTCATTTGCATGCTCTCAAACAAATTTGACTAAAATTTCACAATAGTTTGGTTCATTTGCGCGTTCCCAATCAAATTTGACTAAAATTTCACCTGAGTTTGGTTCATTGGCGCGTTTGTAATCTAATTTTACAAAAATTTCACCTAGATTATGTTCATTTGCGTGCTTCCAATCAAATTTTACTAAAATTTCACATTGATTTATTTGACTGGCGCGTTCCCAATCAAATTTGACTAAAATTTCACCTGAGTTTGATTCATTGGCGGATTCCCAATCAAATTTCACTATAATTTCACTTGGATTATGTTCATTTGCCTGTTTTCAATCAAATTTGACAAAAATTTCAAATTAGCTTTGTTCAATTGCACATTTTCAAACAAATTTAACCAAAATTTCGCCTGATTTTGGTTCATTAGCGCGTTTACAATCAAATTTGACTAAAATTTCACAATGGTTTGGTTCATTTGCGCGTTCCCAATCCCTGAGTTTGGTTCATTGGCGCGTTCTGAATCAAATTTGACTAAAATTTCACCTGAGTTTGGTTCATTGGCGCGTTTTCATTGTCGCGTTTACAATCAAATTTGATTAATATTTCACCTCAGTTTGGTTCATTGTCGCGTTTACAATCAAATTTTACTAAAATTTCACCTGGATTATGTTCATTTGCGTGTTTTCAATCAAATTTGACTAAAATCTCACAATGGTTTGGTTTATTTGCGCGTTCCCAATCAAATTTGATTAATATTTAACCTCAGTTTGGTTCATTGTCGCGTTTTCAATCAAATTTTACTAAAATTTCACCTGGATTAGGTTCATTTGCGTGTTTCCAATCAAATTTGACTAAACATTCACAAGGGTTTGGTTCATTTGCGCGTTCCCAATCAAATTTGACTAAAATTTCACCTGAGTTTGGTTCATAGGCGCGCTAGCATTCTAAATTTACTAAAATTTCACCTGGATTATGTTCATTTGCATGTTTCCAATCAAATTTGACTAAAATTTCACAATGGTTTGGTTCATTTGCGGATTCCCAATCAAATTTGACTAAAATTTAACCTGATTTTGTTTCATTGGCGGATTCCCAATCAAATTTGACTAAAATTTCACAATGGTTTGGTTCATTTGCGGATTCCCAATCAAATTTGACTAAAATTTAACCTGATTTTGTTTCATTGGCGGATTCCCAATCAAATTTCGCTATTATTTCATTTGGATTATGTTCATTTCCCTGTTTCAAATCAAATTTGACAAAAATTTCAAATTAGCGTGACTCAATTGCACGTTTCCAATCAAATTTGAACAAAATTTCACCTGATTTTGGTGCACTAGCGTGTTTACAATCAAATTTGACTAAAATTTCACAATGGTTTGGTTCATTTGTGCGTTCCCAATCAAATTTGACTAAAATTTCACTTCAATTTGGTTCATTGGTGCGTTTACAATCAAATTTTACTAAAATTTCACCTGGATTATGTTCGTTTGCAGCACTCAATCAAATTTGACTAAAATTGCTCAATGATTTGGTTCATTGGCGCGTTCTGAATCAAATTTGACTAAAATTTCACCTGAGTTTGTTTCATTGGAGCTTTTACAATCAAATTTGACTAAAATTTCACCTGGATTATGTTCATTTGCATGTTTCCAATCAAATTTGACTAAAATTTCGCAATGATTTTGTTCATTTGCGGATTCACAATCAAATTTGACTAAAATTTCAACTGAGTTTGGTTCATTGGCGCGTTTGCAATTTAATTTTGCTAAAATTTCGCTTGGATTGTACTCATTTGCGTGCTTCCAATCAAATTTGACTAAAATTTCACAATAGTTTGGTTCATTTGTGCGTTCACAATCAAATTTGACTAAAATTTCACCTGACTTTGGTTCATTTGCGCATTTGTAATCTAATTTTACAAAAAATTCACCTGGATAATGTTCATTTGCGTGCTTCCAATCAAAATTTACTAAAATTTCACATTGATTTGTTTGATTGGCGCGTTCCAAATCAAATTTGACTAAAATTTCACCTGAATTTGGTTCATTGGCGTGTTTAGAATCAAATTTGACTAAAATTTCACCGGTTTTATTTTCATTTGCGTGTTTCCAATCAAATTTGATTAAAATTTCACAATGGTTTGGCTCATTTACGGATTTCCAATCAAATTTGACTAAAATTTCACCTGGATTATGTTCATTTGCGTGCTCTCAATCAAATTTGACTAAAATTTCACTTGAATTTGGTTCATTGGCGTGTTTACAATCAAATTTTACTAAAATTTCACCTGGATTATGTTCATTTGCGTGCTCTCAATCAAATATGATTAAAATTGCACAATGATTTGGTTCATTGGCGCGTTCTGAATCAAATTTGACTAAAATTTCAAGTGAGTTTTTTTCATTGGACCGTTTACAATCAAATTTGACTAAAATTTCACCTGGATCATGTTCATTTGTATGTTTCCAATCAAATTTGACTAAAATCTCACAATGATTTTGTTCATTTGGGGATTCACAATCAAATTTGACTAAAATTTCAACTGAGCTTGGTTCATTGGCGCGTTTACAATTTAATTTTGCTAAAATTTCGCCTGGATTGTACTCATTTGCATGCTCTCAAACAAATTTGACTAAAATTTCACAGTAGTTTGGTTCATTTGCGCGTTCCCAATCAAATTTGACTAAAATCTCACCTGAGTTTGGTTCATTGGCGCGTTTGTAATCTAATTTTACAAGAATTTCACCTAGATTATGTTCATTTGCGTGCTTCCAATCAAATTTTACTAAAATTTCACATTGATTTGTTTGACTGGCGCGTTCCCAATCAAATTTGACTAAAATTTCACCTGAGTTTGATTCATTGGCGGATTCCCAATCAAATTTCACTATAATTTCACTTGGATTATGTTCATTTGCCTGTTTCCAATCAAATTTGACAAAAATTTCAAATTAGCTTGGTTCAATTGCACGTTTCCAATCAAATTTGAACAAAATTTCACCTGATTTTGGTGCATTAGCGAGTTTACAATCAAATTTTACTAAAATTTCACAATGGTTTGGTTCATTTGCGCGTTCCCAATCAAATTTGATTAATATTTCACCTCAGTTTGGTTCATTGTCGCAATTACAATCAAATTTTACTAAAATTTCACCTGGATTATGTTCATTTGCGTGTTTTCAATCAAATTTGACTAAAAATTCACAATGGTTTGGTTTATTTGCGCGTTCCCAATCAAACTTGATTAATATTTAACCTCAGTTTGGTTCATTGTCACGTTTTCAATCAAATTTTACTAAAATTTCACCTGGATTAGGTTCATTTGCGTGTTTCCAATCAAATTTGACTAAACTTTCACAAGGGTTTGGTTCATTTGCGCGTTCCCAATCAAATTTGACTAAAATTTCACCTGAGTTTGGTTCATAGGCGCGCTAGCATTCTAAATTTACTAAAATTTCACCTGGATTATGTTCATTTGCGTGTTTCCAATCAAATTTGACTAAAATTTCACCTGAGTTTGGTTCATAGGCGCGCTAGCATTCTAAATTTACTAAAATTTCACCTGGATTATGTTCATTTGCGTGTTTCCAATCAAATTTGACTAAAATTTCACAATGGTTTGGTTCATTTGCGGATTCCAAATCAAATTTGACTAAAATTTAACCTGAGTTTGGTTCATTTGCGGATTCCCAATCAAATTTCACTATAATTTCACTTGAATTACATTCATTTGCCTGTTTCCAATCAAATTTGACAAACATTTCAAATTAGCTTGGTTCAATTGCGCGTTTCCAATCAAATTTCATCAAAATTTCACCGGATTTTGGTTCATTAGTGCGTTTACAATCAAATTTGACTAAATTTTCACAATGGTTTGGTTCATTTGCGCGTTCCCAATCAAATTTGACTAAAATTTCACTTGAATTTGGTTCATTGGCGCGTTTACAACCAAATTTTACTAAAATTTCACCTGGATTATGTTCGTTTGCAGCACTCAATCAAATTTGACTAAAATTGCACAATGATTTGGTTCATTGGCGTGTTCTGAATCAAATTTGACTAAAATTTCACCTGAGTTTGGTTCATTGGAGCGTTTACAATCAAATTTGACTAAAATTTCACCTGGATTATGTACATTTGCATGTTTCGAATCAAATTTGACTAAAATTTCACAATGATTTTGTTCATTTGTGGATTCACAATCAAATTTGACTAAAATTTCAACTTAGTTTGGTTCATTGGCGCGTTTGCAATTGAATTTTGCTAAAATTTTGCCTGGATTGTACTCATTTGCGTGCTTCCAATCAAATTTGACTAAAATTTCACAATAGTTTGGTTCATTTGCGCGTTCCCAATCAAATTTGACTAAAATTTCACCTGACTTTGGTTCATTTGCGCATTTGTAATCTAATTTTACAAAAAATTCACCTTGATAATGTACATTTGCGTACTTCCAATTAAAATTTACTAAAATTTCACATTGATTTGTTTGATTGGATCGTTCTCAATCAAATTTGACTAAAATTTCACCTGAATTTGGTTCATTGGCACGTTTAGAATCAAATTTGACTAAAATTTCACCTGTTTTATTTTCATTTACGTGTTTCCAATCAAATTTGATTAAAATTTCAAAATGGTTTGGTTCATTTGCGGATTTCCAATCAAATTTGACTAAAATTTCACCTGAGTTTGGTTCATTGCCGCGTTTACAATCAAATTTGACTAAAATTTCACCTGGATTATGTTCATTTGCGTGTTTCCAATAAAATTTGATTAAAATTTCACAATGGTCAAGTTCAATTACACGTTCCCAATCAAGTTTGATTAAAAGTTCACCTAAGTTTGGTCCATTGTCGCATTTACAATCAAATTTGACTAAAATTTCACCTGAATTTCGTTCATTTGCGTGTTTCCAATCAAATTTGAGTAAGATTTCACAATGGTTTGCTTCATTTGCGGATTCCCAATCAAATTTGACCAAAATTTAACCTGAGTTTGGCTCATTGGCGGATTCCCAATCAAATTTCAATATAATTTCACCTGGATTATGTTCATTTGCGTGTTTCCAATCAAATTTGACAAAAAATTCACCTGATTTTTGTTCATTAGCGCGAGCCCAATCAAATTTGACTTAAAATTCTCCTGAGTTTGGTTTATTAGCGCGTTTACAATCAAATTTGACAAAAAATTCACAATGGTTAGGTTCATTTGCGCGTTTCCAATCAAATTTGACTAAAATTTCACATGATTTTTGTTCATTGGCACGTTTACGATCAAATTTCACTAGGATTATGTTCATTTGCGTGCTTGCAATCAAATTTGACTAAAATTTCAAATTTATTTAGTTCATTAACGCGTTTCCAATCAAATTTGACTAGAATTTCACCAGAGTTTGGCTCATTGGTGCGTTTACAATCAAATTTCACTAAACTTTCACCTGGATTATGTTCATTTGTGTTTTTCCAATCGAATTTGACTAAAATTTCACAATGGTTTGGTTCATTTGCAGATTCTCAATCAAATTTGACTAAAATTTCACCTGAGTTTGGTTCATCGGCGCGTTTACAATCAAATTTCAATATAATTTCATCTGGATTATGTTCATTTGCGTGTTTCCAATCAAATTTGACAAAAATTTCCCCTGATTTTGTTCATTAGCACGAGCCCAATCAAATTTGACTTAAAATTCTCCTGAGTTTGGTTCATTAGCGCGTTTACAATCAAATCCGACAAAAATTTCACAATGATTAGGTTCATTTGCACGTTTCCAATCAAATTTGACTAAAATTTCACATGAATTTGGTTCATTGACTCGTTTAAGAGCAAAATTCACTAAAATTTCACATGGATTATGTTCATTTGCGTGCTTGCAATCAAATTTGACTAAAATTTCACATTGATTTGGTTCATTGACGTGCTTCCAATCAAATTTGACTAAAATTTCACCTGAGTTTGGCTCATTAGTGCGTTTGCAATCAAATTTCACTAAACTTTCACCTGGATTATGTTCATTTGCGTGCTTGCAATCAAATTTGACTAACATTTCACATTGATTTGGTTCATTGACGTGCTTCCAATCAAATTTGACTAAAATTTCACTTGAATTTGGTTCATTTCAATATAATTTCATCTGGATTATGTTCATTTGCGTGCTTGCAATCAAATTTGACTAACATTTCACATTGATTTGGTTCATTGACGTGCTTCCAATCAAATTTGACTAAAATTTCACCTGGATTATGTTCATTTGCGTGCTTGCAATCAAATTTGACTAAAATTTCACATTGATTTGGTTCGTTGGCGCGTTCCTAATAAAATTTGACTAAAATTTAACCTGAGTTTGGTTCATTGGCGGATTCCCAATCAAATTTCACTATAATTTCACTTGGATTATGTTCATTTGCCAGTTTCCAATCAAATTTGACAAACATTTCAAATTAGCTTTGTTCAATTGCACGTTTCAAATCAAATTTGACCAAAATTTTACCTGATTTTGGTCCATTAGCGCGTTTACAATCAAATTTGGCTAAATTTTCACAATGGTTTGGTTCATTTGCACGTTCCCAATCAAATTTGACTAAAATTTCACTTGAATTTGGTTCATTGGCGCGTTTACAACCAAAATTTACTATAAGTTCACCCGGATTATGTTCGTTTGTAGCACTCAATCAAATTTGACTAAAATTGCACAATGATTTGGTTCATTGGCGTGCTCTGAATCAAATTTGACTAAAATTTCACCTGAGTTTGGTGCATTGGAGCGTTTACAATCAAATTTGACTAAAATTTCACCTGGATTCTGTTCATTTGCATGTTTCCAATCAAACTTGACTAAAATTTCACAATGATTTTGTTCATTTGTGGATTCACAATCAAATTTGACTAAAATTTCAACTGAGTTTGGTTCGTTGGCGCATTTGCAATTTAATTTTGCTAAAATTTCGCCTGGATTTTACTCATTTGCGTGCTTGCAATCAAATTTGACTAAAATTTCACAATAGTTTGGATCATTTGTGCGTTCCCAATCAAATTTGACTAAAATTTCACCTGACTTTGGTTCATTTGCGCATTTGTAATCTAATTTTACAAAAAATTCACCTGGTTAATGTTCATTTACGTGCTTCCAATCAAAATTTACTAAAATTTCACATTGATTTGTTTGATTGGCGCGTTCCCAATCAAATTTGACTAAAATTTCACCTGAATTTGGTTCATTGGCACGTTTAGAATCAAATTTGACTAAAATTTCACCGGTTTTATTTTCATTTGCGTGTTTCCAATCAAATTTGATTAAAATTTCACAATGGTTTGGCTCATTTGCGGATTTCCAATCAAATTTGACTAAAATTTCACCTGGATTATGTTCATTTGCGTGCTCTCAATCAAATTTGACTAAAATTTCACTTGAATTTGGTTCATTGGCGCGTTTACAGTCAAATTTTACTAACATTTCACCTGGATTATGTTCATTTGTGTCCTCTCAATCAAATTTGATTAAAATTGCACAATGATTTGGTTCATTGGTGCATTCTGAATCAAATTTGACTAAAATTTCAACTGAGTTTGGTTCATAGGAGCGTTTACAATCAAATTTGAGTAAAATTTCACCTGGATTATGTTCATTTGCATGTTTCCAATCAACTTTGACTAAAATTTCACAATGATTTTGTTCATTTGCGGATTCAAAATCAAATTTGACTAAAATTTCAACTGAGTTTGGTTCATTGGCGCGTTTACAATTTAATTTTGCTAAAATTTCGCTTGGATTTTACTCATTTACGTGCTTCCAATCAAATTTGACTAAAATTTTACAATAGTTTGGTTCATTTGCGCGTTCCCAATCAAATTTGACTAAAATTTCACCTGACTTTGGTTCATTGGCGCGTTTGTAATCTAATTTTTCAAAAATTTCGCCTAGATTATGTTCATTTGCGTGCTTCCAATCAAAATTTACTAAAATTTCACATTGATTTGTTTGATTGGCGCGTTCCCAATCAAATTTGACTAAAATTTCATCTGAGTTTGAGTCATTAGCGGATTCCCAATTAAATTTCACTATAATTTCACTTGGATTATGTTCATTTGCCTGTTTCCAATCAAATTTGACAAAAATTTCAAATTAGCTTTGTTCAATTGCACGTTTCCAATCAAATTTCACCTGATTTTGGTTCATTCGCGCGTTTACAATCAAATTTGACTAAAATTTCACAATGGTTTGGTTCATTTGCGCGTTCCCAATCAAATTTGACTAAAATTTCACTTGAATTTGGTTCATTGGCGCGTTTACAATCAAATTTTACTAAAATTTCACCTGGATTATGTTCATTTGCATGCTCTCAATCAAATTTGACTAGAATTGCACCATGATTTGGTTCATTTGCGCGTTCCCAATCAAATTTGACTGAAATTTCACCTGAGTTTGGTTCATTTGCGCGTTAGCAATCTAAATTTACTAAAATTTCACCTGGATTATGTTCGTTTGCGTGTTTCCAAACAAATTTGACTAAAATTTCACAATAGTTTGGTTTATTTGCGCGTTCCCAATCAAATTTGATTAATATTTCACCTCAGTTTGGTTCATTGTCGTGTTTACAATCAAATTTTACTAAAATTTCACCTGGATTATGTTCATTTGCGTGTTTCCAATCAAATTTGGCCAAACTTTCACAATGGTTTGGTTCATTTGCGCGTTCCCAATCAAGTTTGACTGAAATTTCACTTGAATTTGGTTCATTGGCGTGTTTACAATCAAATTTTACTAAAATTTCACCTGGATTATGTTCATTTGCGTGTTTCCAATCAAATTTGACTAACATTTCGCAATGGTTTGGTTCATTTGCGGATTCCCAATCAAATTTGACTAAAATTTCACCCGAGTTTGGTTCATTGCCGTGTTGGCAATCTAATTTTACTAAAATTTCACCTGGATTGTGTTCATTTACGTGCTTCCAATAAATTTTGACTAAAATTTCACATTGATTTGGTTCGTTGGCACGTTCCCAATAAAATTTGACTAAAATTTAACCCGAGTTTGGTTCATTGCCGTGTTGGCAATCTAATTTTACTAAAATTTCACCTGGATTGTGTTCATTTACGTGCTTTCAATAAATTTTGACTAAAATTTCACATTGATTTGGTTCGTTGGCTCGTTCCCAATAAAATTTGACTAAAATTTAACCTGAGTTTGGTTCATTTGCGGATTCCCAATCAAATTTCACTATAATTTCACTTGAATTATGTTCATTTGCCTGTTTCCAATCAAATTTGACAAACATTTCAAATTAGCTTGGTTCAATTGCGCGTTTCCAATCAAATTTCATCAAAATTTCACCAGATTTTGGTTCATTAGTGCGTACAATCAAATTTGACTAAATTTTCACAATGGTTTGGTTCATTTGCGCGCTCCCAATCAAATTTGACTAAAATTTCACTTGAATTTGGTTCATTGGCGCGTTTACAACCAAATTTTACTAAAATTTCACCTGGATTATGTTCGTTTGCAGCACTCAATCAAATTTGACTAAAATTGCACAATGATTTGGTTCATTGGCGTGTTCTGAATCAAATTTGACTAAAATTTCACTTGAATTTGATTCATTGGCGCGTTTACAACCAAATTTTACTAAAATTTCACCTGGATTATGTTCGTTTGCAGCACTCAATCAAATTTGACTAAAATTGCACAATGATTTGGTTCATTGGCGTGTTCTGAATCAAATTTGACTAAAATTTCACTTGAATTTGATTCATTGGCGCGTTTACAACCAAATTTTACTAAAATTTCACCTGGATTATGTTCGTTTGCAGCACTCAATCAAATTTGACTAAAATTGCACAATGATTTGGTTCATTGGCGTGTTCTGAATCAAATTTGACTAAAATTTCACTTGAATTTGGTTCATTGGCGCGTTTAGAATCAAATTTGACTAAAATTTCACTTGAATTTGGTTCATTGGCGCGTTTAGAATCAAATTTGACTAAAATTTCACCTGACTTTGGTTCATTTGCGCATTTGTAATCTAATTTTACAAAAAATTCACCTTGATAATGTTCATTTGCGTACTTCCAATCAAAATTTACTAAAATTTCACATTGATTTGTTTGATTGGCACGTTCCCAATCAAATTTGACTAAAATCTCACCTGAATTTGGTTCATTGGCACGTTTAGAATCAAATTTGACTAAAATTTCACCTGTTTTATTTTCATTTGCGTGTTTCCAATCAAATTTGATTAAAATTTCACAATGGTTTGGTTCATTTGCGAATTTCCAATCAAATTTGACTAAAATTTCACCTGAGTTTGGTTCATTGCCGCGTTTACAATCAAATTTGACTAAAATTTCACCTGGATTATGTTCATTTGCGTGTTTCCAATAAAATTTGATTAAAATTTCACAATGGTCTAGTTCAATTACACGTTCCCAATCAAGTTTGATTAAAAGTTCACCTAAGTTTGGTCCATTGTCGCATTTACAATCAAATTTGACTAAAATTTCACCTGAATTTCGTTCATTTGCGTGTTTCCAATCAAATTTGAGTAAAATTTCACAATGGTTTGCTTCATTTGCGGATTCCAAATCAAATTTGACCAAAATTTAACCTGAGTTTGGCTCATTGGCGGATTCCCAATCAAATTTCAATATAATATCACCTGGATTATGTTCATTTGCGTGTTTCCAATCAAATTTGACAAAAAATTCACCTGATTTTTGTTCATTAGTGCGAGCCCAATCAAATTTGACTTAAAATTCTCCTGAGTTTGGTTTATTAGCGCGTTTACAATCAAATTTGACAAAAAATTCACAATGGTTAGGTTCATTTGCGCGTTTCCAATCAAATTTGACTAAAATTTCACATGAATTTGGTTCATTGGCGCGTTTAAGAGCAAAATTCGCTAAAATTTCACATGGATTATGTTCATTTGTGTGTTTGCAATCAAATTTGACTAAAATTTCACATTGGTTCGGTTCATTGACGCGCTTCCAATCAAATTTGACTAAAATTTCACCTGAGTTTGGCTCATTAGTGCGTTTACAATCAAATTTCACTAAACTTTCACCTGGATTATGTTCATTTGCGTGTTTCCAGTCAAATTTGACTAAAATTTCACAATGGTTTGGTTCATTTGGGGATTCCCAATCAAATTTGACTAAAATTTCACCTGAGTTTGGTTCATTGCCGTGTTGGCAATCTAATTTTACTAAAATTTCACCTGGATTGTGTTCATTTACGAGCTTCCAATAAATTTTGACTAAAATTTCACATTGATTTGGTTCGTTGGCGCGTTCCCAATAAAATTTGACTAAAATTTAACCTGAATTTGGTTCACTGGCGGATTCCCAATCAAATTTCACTATAATTTCACTTGGATTATGTTCATTTGCCTGTTTCCAATCAAATTTGCCTGAGTTTGGTTCATTGGCTCGTTTACAATCAAATTTGACTTAAATTTCAACTGGATTGTTTTCATTTGCGTGTTTCCAATCAAATTTGAATACAATTTCACATTGATTATTTTCATTGGCGCGTTCTCGATCAAATTTGACAAAAATTTCACCTGAGTTTAGTTCTTTGGCACGTTTAAAATCAATTTTAACTATAATATCACCTGGATTAGTTTGTTTGCGTGTTTCCTATCAAATTTGACAAAAAATTCTTATTAATTTGGTTCATCTGCGCGTTCTCAATCAAATTTGACTGAAATTTCACAAGAGTTTGGTTCATTGGCTCGTTTACAATCAAATTTGACTAAAATCTCACCTAAATTATGTTCATTTGTGAGTTTCCAATCAAATTTGACTAAAACTTCACCAGAATTAAGTTCATTTGCGTGTTTCCAATCAAATTTGACTAAAATTTCACAATGGTTTGGTTCATTTGCGCGTTCCCAATCAAATTTGACTAAAATTTCACCTGACTTTGGTTCATTGGCGCATTTGCAATCTAATTTTACTAAAATTTCCCCTGGATTATGTTCATTTGCGTGCTTCCAATCAAATTTGACTAAAAATTTCACATTGATTTGGTTAATTGGCACGTTCCCAATCAAAGTTGACTAAAATTTCACCTGACTTTAGTTCATTGGTGCGTTTGCAATCTAACTTTACTAAAATTTCAACTAGATTATGTTCATTTGCGAGTTTCCAATCAAATTTGATTAAAATTTCACGCTGATTTGGTTCATAGGCGCGTTTCCAATCAAATTTGACTAAAATTTCAACTGAGTTTGGTTCATTGGCGCGTCTAGAATCAAATTTGACTTAAATTTCACCTGGACTATGTTCATTTGCGTGTTTCCATTCAAATTTGACTAAAATTTCACCTGAGTTTGGTTCATTGGCGCGTTTACAATCAAATTTGACTAAAATCTCACCTGGATTATGTTCATTTGCGAGTTTCCAATCAAATTTGATTAAAATTTCACATTGATTTTGTTCATAGGTACGCTCCCAATCAAGTTTGACTAAAATTTCACCTGCGTTTGGTTCATTGGATCGTTTACAATCAAATTTGACTAAAATTTCACCTGGACTATGTTCATTTGCGTGTTTCCATTCAAATTTGAGTGAAATTTTGCCTGAGTTTGGTTCGTTGACGCGTTTACAATCAAATTTGACTAAAATCTCACCTGGATTATGTTCATTTGTGAGTTTCCAATCAAATTTGACTAAAATTTCACCTGGACTATGTTCATTTGCGTGTTTCCATTCAAATTTGAGTGAAATTTTGCCTGAGTTTGGTTCGTTGACGCGTTTACAATCAAATTTGACTAAAATCTCACCTGGATTATGTTCATTTGTGAGTTTCCAATCAAATTTGACTAAAATTTCACCTGGACTATGTTCATTTGCGTGTTTCCATTCAAATTTGAGTGAAATTTTGCCTGAGTTTGGTTCGTTGACGCGTTTACAATCAAATTTGACTAAAATCTCACCTGGATTATGTTCATTTGTGAGTTTCCAATCAAATTTGACTAAAATTTCACCTGGACTATGTTCATTTGCGTGTTTCCATTCAAATTTGAGTGAAATTTTGCCTGAGTTTGGTTCGTTGACGCGTTTACAATCAAATTTGACTAAAATCTCACCTGGATTATGTTCATTTGTGAGTTTCCAATCAAATTTGACTAAAATTTCACCTGGACTATGTTCATTTGCGTGTTTCCATTCAAATTTGAGTGAAATTTTGCCTGAGTTTGGTTCGTTGACGCGTTTACAATCAAATTTGACTAAAATCTCACCTGGATTATGTTCATTTGTGAGTTTCCAATCAAATTTGACTAAAATTTCACCTGGACTATGTTCATTTGCGTGTTTCCATTCAAATTTGAGTGAAATTTTGCCTGAGTTTGGTTCGTTGACGCGTTTACAATCAAATTTGACTAAAATTTCACCTGGACTATGTTCATTTGCGTGTTTCCATTCAAATTTGAGTGAAATTTTGCCTGAGTTTGGTTCGTTGACGCGTTTACAATCAATTTTGACTAAAATTTCAACTGGATTGTTTTCATTTGTGTTTTTCCAATCAAATTTGACTACAATTTCACATTGATTATGTTCATTGGCGTGCTCTCGATCAAATTTGACTAAAATTTCACTTGAGTTTGGTTTTTTGGCACGTTTAAAATCAATTTTGACTATAATATCACCTGGATTATGTTTGTTTTCGTGTTTCCTATCAAATTTGACAAAAATTTCTTATTAATTTGGTTCATCTGCTCGTTCCCAATCAAATTTATCTGAAATTTCACATGAGTTTGGTTCATTGGCTCGCTTACAATCAAATTTGACTAAAATCTCCCTTGGATTATGTTCATTTGTGAGTTTCCAATCAAATTTGACTAAAATTTCACAAGAATTAAGTTCATTTGCGTGTTTCCAATCAAATTTGTCTAAAATTCCACAATGGTTTGGTTCATTTGTGCGTTTCCAATCAAATTTGACTAAAATTTCACCTGACTTTGGTTCATTGGCGCGTTTGCAATCTAATTTCACTAAATTTTCACATGAATTATGTTCATTTGTGAGCTTCCAATCAAATTTGACTAAAATTTCACATTGATTTGGTTAATTGGTGCGTTCCCAATCAAATTTGACTAAAATTTCACCTGAGTTTGGTTCATTGGCACGTTTAGAATCAAATTTGACTTAAATTTCACCTGGACTAAGTTCATTTGCGTGTTTCCATTCAAATTTGACTAAAATTTCACCCGAGTTTGGTTCATTGGCGCGTTTACAATCAAATTTGACTAAAATCTCACCTGGATTATGTTCATTTGCGAGTTTCCAATCAAATTTGATTAAAATTTCACATTGATTTTGTTCGTAGGTGCACTCCCAATCAAATTTGACTAAAATTTCACCTGCGTTTGGTTCATTGGATCGTTTACAATCAAATTTGACTAAAATTTCACCTGGACTATGTTCATTTGCGTGTTTCCATTCAAATTTGAGTGAAATTTTGCCTGAGTTTGGTTCGTTGACGCGTTTACAATCAAATTTGACTAAAATTTCAACTGGATTGTTTTCATTTGCGTGTTTCCAATCAAATTTGACTACAATTTCACATTGATTATGTTCATTGGCGTGCTCTCGATCAAATTTGACTAAAATTTCACCTGAGTTTGGTTCTTTGGCACGTTTAAAATCAATTTTGACTATAATATCACCTGGATTATTTTTGTTTGCGTGTTTCCTATCAAATTTGACAAAAATTTCTTATTAATTTGGTTCATCCGCGAGTTCCCAATCAAATTTGATTGAAATTTCACATGAGTTTGGTTCATTGGCTCGTTTACAATCAAATTTGACTAAAATCTCACCAGGATTATGTTCATTCGCGAGTTTCCAATCAAATTTGATTAAAATTTCACATTGATTTTGTTCATAGGTACGTTCCCAATCAAATTTGACTAAAATTTCACCTGCGTTTGGTTCATTGGATCTTTTACAATCAAATTTGACTAAAATTTCTCCTCGACTATGTTCATTTGCGTGTTTCCATTCAAATTTGAGTGAAATTTTTCCTGAGTTTGGTTCGTTGACGCGTTTACAATCAAATTTGACTAAAATTTCTCCTCGACTATGTTCATTTGCGTGTTTCCATTCAAATTTGAGTGAAATTTTTCCTGAGTTTGGTTCGTTGACGCGTTTACAATCAAATTTGACTTAAATTTCAACTAGATTGTTTTCATTTGTGTGTTTCCAATCAAATTTGACTACAATTTCACATTGATTATGTTCATTGGCACGTTCTCGATCAAATTTGACTAAAATTTCACCTGAGTTTGGTTCTTTGGCACGTTTAAAATCAATTTTGACTTTAATATCACCTGGATTATGTTTGTTTGCGTGTTTCCTATCAAATTTGTTCATCTGCTCGTTCCCAATCAAATTTGACTGAAATTTCACATGAGTTTGGTTCATTGGTTCGTTTACAATCAAATTTGACTAAAATCTCACCTGGATTATGTTCATTTGTGAGTTTCCAATCAAATTTGACTAAAATTTCACAAGAATTAAGTTCATTTGCGTGTTTCCAATCAAATTTGACTAGAATTTCAGATTGATTATGTTCATTGGCGTGTTCTCGATCAAATTTGACTAAAATTTCACCTAAGTTTGGTTCTTTGGCACGTTTAAAATCATTTTTGACTATAATATCACCTGGATTATGTTTGTTTACGTGTTTCCTATCAAATTTGACTGAAATTTCACATGAGTTTGGTTCATTAGCTCGTTTACAATCAAATTTGACTAAAATCTCACCAGGATTATGTTCATTTGCGAGTTTCCAATCAAATTTGATTAAAATTTCACATTGATTTTGTTCATAGGTGCGTTCCCAATCAAATTTGACTAACATTTCAGCTGCGTTTGGTTCATTGGATCGTTTAAATTCAAATTTGACTAAAATTTCACCTCGACTATGTTCATTTGCGTGTTTCCGTTCAAATTTGAGTAAAATTTTGAATAAGTTTGGTTGATTGGCGCGTTTACAATCAAATTTGACTTAAATTTCAACTGGATTGTTTTCATTTGCGTGTTTCCAATTAAACTTGACCACAATTTCACATTGATTATGTTCATTGGCGCGTTCTCGATCAAATTTGACTAAAATTTCACCTGAGTTTGGTTCTTTGGCACGTTTAAAATCAATTTTGACTATAATATCACCTGGATTATGTTTGTTTGTGTGTTTCCTATCGAATTTGACAAAAATTTCCTATTAACTTGGTTCATCTGCGCGTTCCTAATCAAATTTGACTGAAATTTTACATGAGTTTGGTTAATTGGCTCGTTTACAATCAAATTTGACTAAAATCTCACCTGGATTATGTTCATTTGTGAGTTTCCAATCAAATTTGACTAAAATTTAACAAGAATTAAGTTCATTTGCGTGTTTCCAATCAAATTTGACTAAAATTTCATAATGGTTTGGTTCATTTGTGCGTTCCCAATCAAATTTGACTAAAATTTCACCTGAGTTTGGTTCTTTGGCACGTTTAAAATCAATTTTGACTTTAATATCACCTGGATTATGTTTGTTTGTGAGTTTCCTATCAAATTTGACAAAAATTTCTTATTAATTTGGTTCATCTGCTCGTTCCCAATCAAATTTGACTGAAATTTCACATGAGTTTGGTTCATTGGCTCGTTTACAATCAAATTTGACTAAAATCTCACCTGGATTATGTTCATTTGTGAGTTTCCAATCAAATTATGTTCATTGGCGCGTTCTCGATCAAATTTGACTAAAATCTCACCTGGATTATGTTCATTTGTGAGTTTCCAATCAAATTTGACTAAAATTTCACAAGAATTAAGTTCATTTGCGTGTTTCCAATCAAATTTGACTAAAATTTCATAATGGTTTGGTTCATTTGTGCGTTCCCAATCAAATTTGACCAAAATTTCACCTGACTTTGGTTCATTGGCGCGTTTGCGATCTAATTTTACTAAAATTTCACCTGAATTATGTTCATTTGTGTGCTTCCAATCAAATTTGACTAAAATTTCACATTGATTTGGTTAATTGGTGCGTTCCCAATCAAATTTGACTAAAATTTCACCTGGATTAGGTTCATTTGCATGTTTCCAATCAAATTTGACTAAAATTTCACATTGATTTGGTTAATTGGTGCGTTCCCAATCAAATTTGACTAAAATTTCACCTGAGTCTGGTTCATTGGCGCGTTTAGATTCAAATTTGACTTAAATTTCACATGAACTATGTTCATTTGCGTGTTTCCATTCAAATTTGACTAAAATTTCGCCTGAGTTTGATTCATTGGCGCGTTTACAATCAAATTTGACTAAAATCTCACCTGGATTATTTTCATTTGCGAGTTTCCAATCAAATTTGATTAAAATTTCACATTGATTTTGTTCATAGGTGCGTTCCGAATCAAATTTGACTAAAATTTCACCTGCGTTTGGTTCATTGGATCGTTTACAATCAAATTTGACTAAAATTTCACCTCGACTATGTTCATTTGCGTGTTTCCAATGAAATTTGAGTAAAATTTTGCCTGAGTTTGGTTCATTGGCGCATTTACAATCAAATTTGACTTAAATTTCAACTGGATTGTTTTCATTTGCGTGTTTCCAATCAAATTTGACTACAATTTCACATTGATCATGTTCATTGGTGCGTTCTCGATCAAATTTGACAAAAATTTCACCTGAGTTTAGTTCTTTGGCACGTTTAAAATCAATTTTAACTATAATGTCACCTGGATTATGTTTGTTTGCGTGTTTCCTATCAAATATGACAAAAAATTCTTATTAATTTGGTTCATCTGCGCGTTCTCAATCAAATTTGACTGAAATTTCACATGAGTTTGGTTCATTGGCTCGTTTACAATCAAAATTGACTAAAATCTCACCTGGATTATGTTCATTTGTGAGTTTCCAATCAAATTTGACTAAAACTTCACCAGAATTAAGTTCATTTGCATGTTTCCAATCAAATTTGACTAAAATTTCACAATGGTTTGGTTCATTTGCGCGTTCCCAATCAAATTTGACTAAAATTTCACTTGACTTTGGTTCATTGGCGCATTTGCAATCTAATTTTGCTAAAATTTTACCTGGATTATGTTCATTTGCGTGCTTCCAATCAAATTTGACTAAAATTTCACAATGGTTTGGTTCATTTGCGCGTTCCCAATCAAATTTGACTAAAATTTCACTTGACTTTGGTTCATTGGCGCATTTGCAATCTAATTTTGCTAAAATTTTACCTGGATTATGTTCATTTGCGTGCTTCCAATCAAATTTGACTAAAAATTTCACATTGATTTGGTTAATTCGCGCGTTCCCAATCAAATCTAAATAAAATTTCGCCTGACTTTGGTTCATTGGTGCGTTTGCAATCTAACTTTACTAAAATTACAACTAGATTATGTTCATTTGCGTGCTTCCAATCAAATTTGACTAAAATTTCACATTGATTTGGTTAATTGGCGCATTCCCAATCAAATTTGACTAAAATTTCACATGAATTTGGTTCATTGGCGCGTTTAGAATCAAATTTTTGACTTAAATTTCACCTCGACTATGTTCATTTCCGTGTTCCCAATCAAATTTGACTGAAATTTCACCTGAGTTTGGTACGTTGGCTCAATTAAAATCAAATTTGACTAAAATCTCACCTTGATTATGTTCATTTGCGAGTTTCCAATCAAATTTGATTAAAATTTCACATTGATTTTGTTCATAGGTGCGTTCCAAATCAAATTTGACTAAAATTTCACCTGCGTTTGGTTCATTGGATCGTTTACAATCAAATTTGACTAAAATTTCACCTCGACTATGTTCATTTGCGTGTTTCCATTCAAATTTGAGTGAAATTTTGCCTGAGTTTGGTTTGTTGGCGCGTTTAGAATCAAATTTGACTAAAATTTCAACTGGATTGTTTTCATTTGTGTGTTTCCAATCAAATTTGACTACAATTTCACATTGATTATGTTCATTGGAGCGTTCTCGATCAAATTTGACTAAAATTTTACCTGAGTTTGGTTATTTGGCACGTTTAAAATCAATTTTGACTATAATATCACCTGGATTATGTTTGTTTGCGTGTTTCCTATCAAATTTGACAAAAATTTCTTATTAATTTGGTTCATCCGCGAGTTCCCAATCAAATTTGATTTAAATTTCACATGAGTTTGGTTCATTGGCTCGTTTACAATCAAATTTGACTAAAATCTCACCTGGATTTAGTTCATTTGTGAGTTTCCAATCAAATTTGACTAAAATTTCACTAGCATTAAGTTCATTTGCGTGTTTCCAATCTAATTTGACTAAAATTTCACAATGGTTTGGTTCATTTGCATGTTCCCAATCAAATTTGACTAAAATTTCACCTGACTTTGGTTCATTGGCGCGTTTGCAATCTAATTTTATTAAAATTTCATCTGGATTATGTTCATTTGTGTGCTTCCAGTCAAATTTGACTAAAATTTCACATTGATTTGGTTAATTGGCGCGGTCCCAATCAAATTTGACTAAAATCTCACCTGAGTTTGGTTTATTACATGTTTACAATCAAATTTCACTATAATTTCACCTGGATTATGTTCATTTGTATGTTTCCAATCAAATTTGACTAGAATTTCACATTAATTTGGTTCGTTTGCGCGTTCCCAATAAAAATTGACTAAAATTTCATCTGAGTTCGGTTCGTTAGCACGTTTACAATCAAATTCGACTAAAATTTAACTTGGACTATGTTCATTTGTGAGTTTCCAATCAAATTAGACTAAAATTTCAAAATTGTTTTGATTTATTGGCCCATTCCCAATCAAATTTGACTAAAATTTCACCTAAGTTCGGTTCTTTGGCTCGTTTACAATCAAATTTGACTAAAATCTCACCTGGATTATGTTCATTTGCGAGTTTCAAAACAAATTTGATTAAAACTTCATATTGATTTGGTTCATAGGCGCGTTCCTAATCAAATTTGACTAAAATTTCATCTGAGTTTGGTTTGTTGGATCGTTTACAATCAAATTTGACTAAAATTTCACCTGGACTATGCTCATTTGCGTGTTTTCATTCAAATTTGACTAAAATTTCACCTGAGTTTGGTTCATTGGCGCGTTTACATACAAATTTGACTATAATGTCACCTGAATTATGTTCATTTGCGTGTTTCCAGTCAAATTTGACTAAAATTTCACATTGATTTGGTCAATTTGTGTGTTCCGATTCAAATTTGACTAAAATTTCACCTGAGTTTGGTTCATTGGCGCATTTACATACAAATTTGACTATAATGTCACCTGAATTATGTTCATTTGCGTGTGTCCAGTCAAATTTGACTAAAATTTCACATTGATTTGGTCAATTTGTGTGTTCCGATTCAAATTTAACTAGAATTTCACTTGAGTTTGGTTCATTGGCGCTTTTACAATCAAATTTGACTAAAATTTCATTTGGATTAGGTTCATTTGCATGTTTTCAATCAAATTTGACTAAAATTTCACATTGATTTGGTTCATTGGCGCGTTCCCAACCAAATTTGACTAAAATTTCACCAGAGCTTGGTTTATTGGCGCATTTCCAATCAAATTTGACTAAAATTTCACCTGGATTATGTTCATTTGCATGTTTCCTATCAAATTTGAATAAAATTTCACATTGATTTGGTTCATTAGCGTGTTTCCAATCAGATTTGACTTAAATTTCACCCGAGTTTGGCTCATTGGAACATTTACAATCAAATTTAACTATAATGTCACCTAGATTATGTTCATTTGCATGTTTCCAATCAAATTTGACTAAAATTTCACATTCATTCACGCGTTCCCAATCAAATTTGACTAAAATTTCACCTAAGTTTGGTTCATTGGCATGTTTACAATCAAATTTGACTAAAATCTCAACTGGATTATGTTCATTGGCGAGTTTCCAAACAAATTTGACTAAAATTTCACAAGAATTATGTTTATTTGCGTGTTTCCCGACAAAATTGACTATAATTTCACAATGGTTTGGTTTATTTACGCTTTCCCAATCAAATTTAATTAAAATTTAACCTGAATTTGGTTCATTTGCGCGTTTGCTATCAAATTTTACTAAAATTTCACCTGGATTATGTTCATTTCCGTGCTTCCAATCAAATTTGACTAAAATTTTACATCGATTTGGTTCATTGGCGCGTTCCCAATAAAATTTGACCGAAATTTCACCAGAGTTTTGTTCATTGGCGCGTTTAGAATCAAATTTGACTAAAATTTTACCTGGATTATGTTCATTTGCGTGTTTCCAATCAGATTTGATTAAAATTTCACAATGGTTTGGTTCATTTTTGCATTTCCAATCAAATTTGATTAAAATTTCACCTGAGTTTGGTCCATTGTCGCCTCTACAATCAAATTCGACTAAAATTTCACTTGGACGTTGTTCAATTGCGTGTTTCCAATCAAATTTGACTAAAATTTCATAGTAGTTTCGTTCTTTGGTGCGTTCCCAATAAAATTTGACTAAAATTTCACTTGAGTTTGGGTCATTGGCACGTTTACAATCAAATTCACTATAATTTCACCTGAATTATGTTCATTTGTGTGTTTCCAATCAAATTTGACTAAAATTTCACATTAATTTGGTTCATTTGCGCGTTCCCAATAAAATTTAACTAAACTTTCACCTGAGTTTGGTTCGTTGGCACGTTTACAATCAAATTTGACAAAATTTCACCTGGATTATTTTCATTTGTATATTTCCAATCAAATTTGGCTAAAATTTCAAAATTAATTTAATTCATTGGTGCATTCCCAATCAAATTTGACTAAAATTTTGCCTAAGTTCAGTTCTTTGGCTCGTTTACAATAAATTTGACTAAAATTTCACGTAGATTATGTTCATTCGCGAGTTTCCAATCAAATTTGACTAAAATTTTACCTGGACTATGTTCATTTGCGTGTTTCGATTCAAATTTCACTAAAATTTGACCTAAGTTTGGTTCATTGGATTGTTTACAATCAAATTTGACTAAAATTTGGCCTGAACTATGTTCATTTGCGTGGTTCCATTCAAATTTGAGTAAAATTTCACCTGAGTTTGGTTCGTTGGCGCGTTATTGTCTTCATTTACGTGTTTTCAATCAAATTTGACTAAAATTTCACATTGATTATGTTCGTTGGCGCGTTTCCGATCAAATTTGACTAAAATTTCAACTGAGTGTGGTTCATTGGCACATTTAAAATCAATTTTGACTATAATGTCACTTGGATTATGTTTGTTTGAGTGTTTCCTATCAAATTTGACTAAAATTTCACATTAAATTGGTTTATCTGCGCGTTCCCAATCAAATTTGATCGAAATTTCACCTGAGTTTGGTTCATTGGCTCGTTTACAATCAAATTTGCCTAAAATCTCACCAGGATTATGTTCATTTGTGTTTTTCCAATCAAATTTGACTAAAATTTCACAATGGTTTGGTTCATTTGCGCGTTCCCACTCAAATTTGACTAAAATTTCACCTGACTTTGGTTCATTGGCGCATTTGCAATCTAATTTTACTAAAATTTCACTTGGATATATTCATTTGCATGCTTCCAATCAAATTTAACTAAAATTTCACATTGATTTGGTTAATTGGCACATTCCCAATCAAATTTGACTAAAATTTCACTTAAGTTTGGTTCATTGGCGCGTTTAGAATCAAATTTGACTTAAATTTCACATGGACTACGTTCAATTCCGTGTTTTCATTCAAATTTGACTAAAATTTCACCTAAGCTTAGTTCATTGGCGCGTTTACAATCAAATTTGACTAAAATCTCACCTTAATTCTGTTCATTTGCGAGTTCCAATCAAATTTGACTAAAATTTCACATTGATTTGGTTCATTGGTGCGTTCCCAATCAAATTTGACAAAAATTTCACCCGAGTTTGGTTCATTGGCACGTTTACAATCAAATTTGACTAAATGTCATCTGGATTATGTTCATTTGCGTGTTTCTGATCAAATTTGACTAAAATTTCACATTAAATTGGTTCATTTGTGTGTCCCAATGAAATTTAACTAAAATTTCACCTAAGTTCGGTTCATTGGCGCGTTTACAATCACATTTGACTAAAATATCACCTGGTTTATGTTTATTTGCGAATTTTCAATCAAATTTGACTAAAATTTCACCAAAATTATGTTCATTTGCGTGTTTCTAATCAAATTTTACTATAATTTCACAATGGTTTGGCTCATTTACGCGTTCCCAATCAAATTTGACTAAAATTTCAGTTGAATTTGGTTCATTGGCACCTTTGCAATCAAATTTTACTAAAATTTCACCAGGATTATGTTCATTTGCGAGCTTCCAATCAAATTTGACTAAAATTTCGCATTGATTTGGTTCATTGGCACATTTAAAATCAAATTTGACTAAAATTTCACCAGAGTTTGGTTCACTGGCGCGTTTAGAATCAAATTTGACTAAAATTTCGCTTTGGTTTGGTTCATTGGTGCGTTCCCAATAAAATTTCACCTGAGTTTGGTTCATTGACGTGTTTACAATCAATTTTCACTCTAATTTCACCTAGATTATATTTATTTACGTGTTTCCAATCAAATTTGACTAAAATTTCACATTAATTTGGTTCATTTGCGCGTTCCCAATAAAAATTGAATAAAATTTCACTTGAGTTCGGTTCATTGGCATGTTTACAATCAAATTTGACTAAAATTTCACCTGAACTATGTTCATTTGTGAGTTTTCAATCAAATTTTATTAAAATTTCAAAATTGTTTTGATTCATTGGCGCGTTCCCAAACAAATTTGACTAAAATCTCACCTCGATTATGTTCATTTACGACTTTCCAATCAAATTTGACTAAAATTTCACATTGATTTGGTTAATAGGTGGGTTCCCAATCAAATTTGACTAAAATTTCACCTGAGTTTGGTTCATTGGAGCATTTACAATCAAATTTGACTAAAATTTCCCCTGGATTATTTTCATTTGCGTGTTTCCAATCAAATTTGACTAAACTTTCACATTGATTTGGTTCATTGGCACGTTCCCAATCAAATTTGACTAAAATTTCACCTGAGTTTGGTTCATTGGCGCGTTTACAATCAAATTTTACTATAATTTCACCTGGATTAGGTTCATTCGCGTGTTTCCAATCATATTTGACTAAAATTTCACATTGATTTGGTTCATTTGCGCGTTCGCAATCAAATTTGACTAAAATTTCACCAGAGCTCGATTTATTGGCACGTTTACAATCAAATTTGACTAAAATTTCACCTAGATTTCATTTGCGTGTTTCCAATCAAATTGACTAAAATTTCGCTTTAGTTTGGTTCATTGGGGCATTCCCAATAAAATTTGGCTAAAATTTCACCTGAGTTTAGTTCATTGGCGTGTTTACAATCAAATTTCACTATAATTTCACTTGGATTACGTTCATTTGCATGTTTCCAATCAAATTTGACTAAAATTTCACTCTAATTTGTTTCATTTGCGCGTTCCCAATAAAAATTGAATAAAATTTCACCTAAGTTCGGTTGATTGGCACGTTTACAATCAGATTTAATTAAAATTTCACCTGAACTATGTTCATTTGTGAGTTTCCAATCAAATTTGACTAAAATTTCAAAATTGTTTTTATTCATTGGCGCGTTCTCAATCAAATTTTACTAAAATTTTGCCTAAGTTCGGTTCTTTGGCTCGTTTACAATCAAATTTGACTAAAATCTCACCTAGATTATGTTCATTTGCGAGTTTCCAATCAAATTTAACTAAAATTTCACATTGATTTGGTTCATAGGTGCGTTCCTAATCAAATTTGACTAAAATTTCCCTGAGTTTGGTTCATTAGTGCGTTTACAATCAAATTTGACTAAAATTTCCCCTGGATTATTTTCATTTGCGTGTTTCCAATCAAATTTGACTAAACTTTCACATTGATTTGGTTCATTAGCGCGTTCCCAATCAAATTTGACTAAAATTTCACCTGAGTTTGGTTCATTGGCGCGTTTACAATCAAATATTACTGAAATTTCACCTGGATTAGGTTCATTCGCGTGTTTCCAATCATATTTGACAAAAATTTCACATTGATTTGGTTCATTTGCGTGTTCCTAATCAAATTTGACAAAAATTTCACCAGAGCTCGATTTATTGGCACGTTTACAAGCAAATTTGACTAAAATTTCACCTAGATTATGTTCATTTGCGTGTTTCCAATCAAATTTGACTAAAATTTCGCTTTAGTTTGGTTCATTGGGGCGTTCCCAATAAAATTTGACTAAAATTTCACCTGAGTTTGGTTCATTGGCGCGTTTACATTCAATTATTACTAAAATTTCACCTAGATTAGGTTCATTAGCGTGTTTCCAATCATATTTGACTAAAATTTCACATTGATTTGGTTCATTTACGCGTTCCCAATCAAATTCGACAAAAATTTCACTAGAGCTCGATTTATTGGCGCGTTTACAATCAAATTTGACAAAATTTTCACCTAGATTACGTTCATTTGCGTGTTTCCAATCAAATTTGACTAAAATTTCGCTTTAGTTTGGTTCATTGGTGCGTTCCCAATAAAATCTGACTAAAATTTCACCTGAGTTTGGTTCATTGGCATGTTTACAATCAAATTTCACTATAATTTCACTTCGATTATGTTCATTTGCATGTTTCCAATCAAATTTGACTAAAATTTCACATTAATTTGGTTCATTTGCGTGTTACCAATAAAAATTGACTAAAATTTCACCTGAGTTCGATTCATTGGCACGTTTACAATCAAATTTGACTAAAATTTCACCTGGACTATGTTCATTTGTGGGTTTTCAATCAAATTTGACTAAAATTTCAAAAAAAAATTGATTCATTGGCGCGTTCCCAATCAAATTTGACTAAAATTTCGCCTAAGTTCGGTTCTTTGGCTCGTTTACAATCAAGTTTGACTAAAATCTCACCTAGATTATGTTCATTTGTGAGTTTCCAATCAAATTTGACTAAAATTTCACCTGGACTATGTTCATTTGCGCGTTTCGATTCAAATTTGACTAAAATTTGACCTGAGTTTGGTTCATTGGATCGTTTACAATCAAATTTGACTAAAATTTCACCTGGACTATGATCATTTGTGTGTTTCCATTCAAATTTGAGTAAAATTTCACATGAGTTTGGTTTATTGTCGCGTTTACATTCAAATTTGACTAAAATTTCATTTGGATTATTTTCATTTGCGTGTTTCCAATCAAATTTGACTAAAATTTCACATTGATTTGGTTCATTGGCGCGTTCCCAATCAAATTTGACTAAAATTTCACCTGAGTTCGGTCCATTGGCACGTTTACAATCAAATTTGACTATAATGTCATCTGGATTATGTTCATTTGTGTGTTTCCTATCAAATTTGACTAAAATTTCACATTAATTTGGTTCATTTGCGCGTTCCCAAATGAAATTTGACTAAAATTTCACCTAAGTTTGGTTCATTGGCGCGTGTACAATCAAATTTGACTAAAATCTCACCTGGATTATGCTCATTTGCGAGTTTCCAATGAAATTTGACTAAAATTTCACCAGAATTATGTTCATTTACGTGTTTCCCATCAAATTTATCTCTAATTTCACAATGGTTTGGTTCATTTACGCGTTCCCAATCAAATTTGACTAAAATTTAACCTGAATTTGGTTCATTTGCACGTTTGCAATCAAATTTTACCAAAATTTCACCTAGATTAAGCTCATTCCCGTGCTTCCAATTAAATTTGACTAAAATTTCACATTGATTTGGTTCGTTGGCGCGTTCGCAATAAAATTTGACAAAAATTTCATTGGAGTTTGGTTTATTGACGCGTTTAGAATCAAATTCGACTAAAATTTCACCTGGATTATGCTCATTTGCGCATTTTCAATCAAATTTGATTAAAATTTCCCAATGGTTTGGTTCATTTGCACGTTCCAAATCAAATTTGATTAAAATTTCACCCGATTTGGTCAATTGTCGTATTTACAATCAAATTTGACTAAAATTTCACCTGGACTTTGTTCATTTGCGTGTTTCCAATCAAATTTGACTAAACTTTCACCTGAGTTTGGTTCATTGGTGCGTTTCCAATCAAATTTGACTAAAATTTCACATGGATTATGTTCATTTGTGTGTTTCCAATCAAATTTGGCTAAAATTTCAAAACTGATTTGATTCATTGGCGCGTTCCCAATCAAATTTGACTAAAATTTTACCTGAGTTTGGTCCATTGGCACGTTTACAATCAAATTTGACTATAATGTCATCTGGATTATGTTCATTTGCGTGTTTCCTATCAAATTTGACTAAAATTTCACATTAATTTGGTTCATTTGCACGTTCCCAATCAAATTTGACTAAAATTTAACCTGAATTTGGTTCATTTGCACGTTTGCAATCAAATTTTACCAAAATTTCACCTGGATTAAGTTCATTTCCGTGCTTCCAATCAAATTTGACTAAAATTTCACATTGATTTGGTTCGTTGGCGCGTTTAGAATCAAATTCGACTAAAATTTTACCTGGATTATGTTCATTTGCGCGTTTCCAATCAAATTTGATTAAAATTTCACCTGAGTTTGGTCCATTGTCGCATTTACAATCAAATTTGACTAAAATTTCACCTGGACTTTGTTCATTTGCGTGTTTCCAATCAAATTTGACTAAAATTTCATATTCGTTTGGTTCATTGGTGCGTTCCCAATAAAATTTAACCTAAATTTGGTTTATTGGCACGTTTACAATCAAATTTCACTAAAATTTCACCTGGATTATGTTCATTTCCGTGCTTCCAATCAAATTTGACTAAAATTTCACATCGATTTGGTTCATTGGCGCATTCCCAATAAAATTAGACAAATTTCACCAGAGTTTTGTTCATTGGCGCGTTTAGAATCAAATTTGACAAAAATTTCACCTGGATTACGTTCATTTGTGTGTTTCCAATCAAATTTGGCTAAAATTTCAAAACTGATTTGATTCATTGGCACGTTCCCAATCAAGTTTGACTAAAATTTTACCTAAGTTCGGTTCTTTGGCTCGTTTACAATCAAATTTGACTAAAATCTCACCTAGATTATGTTCATTCGCGAGTTTCCAATTAAATTTGACTAAAATTTCACATTGATTTGGTTCATAGGTGCGTTCCCAATCAAATTTGACTAAAATTTCACCTGGACTATGTTCATTTGCGTGTTTCAATTCAAATTTGACTAAAATTTGACCTGAGTTTGGTTCATTGGATCGTTTATTAGCAAATTTGACTAAAATTTCACCTGGACTATGTTTATTTGCGTGTTTCCATTCAAATTTGAGTAAAATTTCACCTGAGTTTGGTTCATTGTCGCGTTTACATTCAAATTTGACTAAAATTTCATTTGGATTATTTTCATTTGCGTGTTTCCAATCAAATTTGACTAAAATTTCACATTGATTTGGTTCATTGGGGCGTTCCCAATCAAATTTGACTAAAATTTCACCTGAGTTTGGTCCATTGGCACGTTTACAATCAAATTTGACTATAATGTCATCTGGATTATGTTCATTTGAGTGTTTCCTATCAAATTTTACAAAAATTTCACATTAATTTGGTTCATTTGCACGTTACCAAATGAAATTTGACTAAAATTTCACCTAAGTTTGGTTCATTGGCGCGTTTACAATCAAATTTGACTAAAATCTCACCTGAATTATGTTCATTTGCGAGTTTCCAATGAAATTTGACTAAAATTTCACCAGAATTATGTTCATTTGCGTGTTTCCCATCAAATTTGTCCCTAATTTCACAATGGTTCGGTTCATTTACGCATTCCCAATCAAATTTGACTAAAATTTAACCTGAATTCGGTTCATTTGCACGTTTGCAATCAAATTTTACCAAAATTTCACCTGGATTAAGTTCATTTCCGTGCTTCCAATCAAATTTGACTAAAATTTCACATTGATTTGGTTCATTGGCGCGTTCCCAATAAATTTTGATAAAAATTTCAATGGAGTTTGGTTTATTGGCGCGTTTAGAATCAAATTCGACTAATATTTCACCTGGATTATGTTCATTTGCGCGTTTCCAATCAAATTTGATTAAAATTTCACAATGGTTTGGTTCATTTGCACGTGCCCAATCAAATTTGATTAAAATTTCACCTGAGTTTGGTCCATTGTCGCATTTACAATCAAATTTGACTAAAATTTCACCTGGACTTTGTTCATTTGCGTGTTTCCAATCAAATTTGACTAAAATTTCACATTCGTTTGGTTCATTGGTGCGTTCCCAATAAAATTTAACCTGAATTTGGTTCATTGGCACATTTACAATCAAATTTCACTAAAATTTTACTTGGATTATGTTCATTTCCGTTCTTCCAATCAAATTTGACTAAAATTTCGCATCGATTTGGTTCATTGGTGCGTTCCCAATAAAATTAGACATAAATTTCACCAGAGTTTTGTTCATTGGCATGTTTAGAATCAAATTTGACTAAAATTTCACCTGGATTATATTCATTTGCGTGTTTCAAATCAAATTTGATTGAAATTTCACAATGGTTTGGTCCATTGTCACCTCTACAATCAAATTTGACTAAAATTTCACCTGGTTCATTGGCGTGTTCCCAATCAAATTTGACAAAAATTTCACCTGAGTTTGGTTCATTGGTGTGTTTACAACAAAATTTGACTATATTGTCACCTGGATTACGTTCATTTGCGTGTTTTCAATCAAATTTGACTAAAATTTCACATAGATTTAGTTGATTGGCACGTTTCGAATCAAATTTGACTAAAATTTCACCTGAGTTTGGTTCATTGGCATGTTTACAATCAAATTTGAGTATAATGTTTCCTGAATCTTGTTCATTGGCATGATTCCAATCAAATTTAACAAAAATTTCACATTGATTTGGTTCATTGGCGCGTTCCGGATCAAATTTGACTCAAATTTCACCTGTGTTTGGTTCATTGGCACGTTTACAATCAAATTTGAATATAATGTCACTTGGATTACGTTCATTTGCGTGTTTCCAACCAAATTTGACAAAAATTTCACATTCATTTGGTTCATTGGCGTGTTCCCAATCAAATTTGACTAAAATTTCACCTGAGTTTGGTTCATTGGTACGTTTACAATCAAATTTGACTAGAATTTCACCGGGATTATGTTCATTTGTGTGTTTCCAATCAAATTTGGCAAAAATTCCACATTGATTTGGTTCATTGGCACGTTCTCAATCAAATTTGACTAAAATTTCACCTGAGTTTGGTTTATTGGCGCATTTACAATCAAATTTGAATAAAATTTCATCAAGATGATGTTCATTTGCGTGTTTCCAATAAAATTTGACTAAAATTTCACTTTGATTTGGTTCATTGGCATGTTCTCAATCAAATTTGACTGAAATGTCACCTGAGTTTAGTACATTGGCGCGTTTGCAATCAAATTTGACTAAAATTTCACTTGGATTATGTTCATTTGCGTGTTTCCAATCAAATTCGTCTAAAATTTCACAATGGTTTGGTTCGTTTGAGCATTCCCAATCAAATTTAATTAAAATTTCACCTAAGTTTGGTTCATTGGCGCGTTTACAATCAAATTTGACTATAATGTCGCCTGGATTATTTTCATTGGCGTGTTTCCAATCAAATTTGATTAAAATTTCACATTCATTTGGTTCATTGGCGCGTTCCGAAAAATTTGACTAAAATTTCACCTGAGTTTGGTTCATTGGTGCATTTACAATCAAATTTGACTATAATGTCACCTGGATTACGTTCATTTGCATATTTCCTATCAAATTAGACTAAAATTTCACAACGACTTGGTTCATTGGCGCATTCCCAATCAAATTTGACTAAAATATCACCTGAGTTTGGTTCATTAGCGCGCTTACAGAAATTTCACCTGGATTATGTTCACTGGTGCGCTTCCAACCAAATTTGACTAAAATTTCACATTGGTTTGATCCATTGGCGCGTTCCCATCAAATTTTACTAAAATCTCTCCTGAGTTTGGTTCATTGGTACGTTTACAATCAAATTTGACTAAAATTTCACCTGAATTTGGTTCATTGGCGCATTACCAACCAAATTAGACTAAAATTTTACCTGGATTATGTTCATTTCCCTGTTTTCAATCAAATCTGACTAAAATTTCACATTGATTTAGTTCATTAGCGCGTTCCCAATCAAATTTGACTAAAATTTCACATTGATTTGGTTCATTGGCGCGTTCCCAATAAACTTTGACTAAAATTTCACCTGAGTTTGGTTTATTGGCGCGTTTACAATCAAATTTGACTAAAATTTCACGTGGATTATATTCATTTGCATGTTTCCAATCAAATTTGACTAAAATTTCACATTGATTTGGTTCATTGGCGCGTTCCCAATAAAATTTTACTAAAATTTCACCTGAGTTTGTTTTATTAGCGCGTTAACAATCAAATTTGACTAAAATTTCACCTGGATTATGTTCATTTGCGTGTTTACAATCAAATTTGACTAAAATTTCACAATGGTTTGGTTCATTTGTGCGTTCCCATTTAAATTTGATTAAAATTTCACCTAAATTTCGTTCATTGGCGCGTTTAAAATCAAATTTGACTAAAATTTCACCAGGATTAGGTTCATTTGCGTGTTTCTAATCAAATTTGACTAAAATGTCACATTGTTTTTGTTCATTGGCACCTTCCCAATCAAATATGACTAATATTTCACCTAAGTTCGGTTCATTGGCGCGTTTACAATAAAATTTGACTATAATGTCACCTGGATTATGTTCATTTGCGTGTTTCCAATCAAATTTGACTAAAATTTCACATAGATTTAGTTGATTGGCACGTTCTGAATCAAATTCGACTAAATTTCACCTGAGTTTTGTTTATTGGCGCGTTTACAATCAAATTTGACTAAAATTTCACCAGGATTATGTTCATTTGTGTGTTTCCAATCAAATTTAATTTAAATTTCACATTGGTTTGGTTCATTGGCGTGTTCCCAATCAAATTTGCCTAAAATTTCACCTGAATTTGGTTCATTGACGCAATTACAATCAAATTTGACTAAAATTTTACCTGGATTATATTCATTTCTGTGTTTCCAATCAAATTTGACTAAAATTTCACATTGATTTAGTTTATTGATGCGTTCCCAATCAAATTTTACTAAAATTTCACCTGAGTTTTGTTCATTTGCGCGTTTCCAATCAAATTTGACTAAAATTTCACATTGGTTTCATTCATTGGTGCATTCCCAATCAAATTTGTCTAAAATTTCACATTGATTTGGTTCATTGGCGCATTCCCAATCGAATTTGACTAAAATTTCACCTGTGTTTGGTTCATTGGCACGTTTACAATCAAATTTGAAAATAATGTCACCTGCGTTAGGTTCATCGGCGCATTTACAATCAAATTTGACTTAGATTTTGTTCATTTTCATGTTTCCAATCAAATTTGACCAAAATTTCACCTAGAATACGTCCATTTGCGTGTTTCCAATCTAATTTGACTAAAATTTCACATTGATTTGGTTCATTGGCGCGTTTCCAATCAAATTTGACTAAAATTTCACTTGAATTATATTCATTGGTGCACTTCCAATCAAATTTGTCTAAAATTTCACATTGGTTTGGTTTATTGGCGCGTTTCCAATCAAATTTTACTAAAATTTCACGTAAGTTTGGTTTATTGACATGTTTACAATCTAATTTGACTAAAATCTCACCTGGATTATTTTCATTTGCATGTTTCCAATCAAATTTGACTAAAATTTCACATTTGTTTGGTTCATTGGCACGTTCCCAATCAAATTTGACTAAAATTTCACCTTAGTTTGGTTCAATGGCGCGTTTACAGTCAAATTTGACTAAATTTTCACCAGGATTATGTTCATTCTCATATTTCCAACCAAATTTGACTAAAATTTCTCATTAATTTGGTTCATTGGAGCCTTCCCATTCAAATTTGACTAAATTTTCGTCTTGTCATTGGTGCGCTTCCAATGAAGTTTAGCTAAAATTTCACAGTCGTTTGGTTAATTGGCACATTTCCAATCAAATTTGACTAAAATTTCACCCAAGTTTTGTTCATTGGCACATTTACAATGAAATTTGACAACTATTTCACCTGGATTTTGTTCCTTGGCATGTTTCCAATCAAATTTATCTAAAATTTCACAATAGTTTGGTTCATTGGCACGTTTCCAATCAAATTTGACTAAATTTTCACCTGGGTATGGTTTATTGGTACGTTTACAATGAAATTTGACTAAAATTTCACCTGAATTTTGTTCATTGGCATGTTTCCAATAAAAGTTTACTAAAATTTCACAATAGTTTGGTTCATTGGCGTGTTCCCAATCAAATTTAACTAAAATTTCACCTGAGTTTGATTCATTGGCGCATTTACAATCAAACTTGACTAAAATTTCACTTGGATTATCTTTATTTGCGTGTTTCCAATCAAAATTGACTAATATTTCACATTGATTCGGTTCATTGGCGCATTCCCAATCAAATTTGACTAAAATTTCACTTGAGTTAGGTTCATTGGCGCGTTAACAATCAAATTTGACTAAAATTTTACCTATGTTTGGTTCATTGACGCGTTAACAATCAAATTTGACTAAACTTTCATCTGGATTTTGTTCATTGGAACGTTTCCAATCAAATTTGACTAAAATTTCACATTGGTTTGATTCATTAGCGGGTTCCCAATCAAATTTGACTAAAATTTCACCTGGATTATATTCTTTTCTGTGTTTCCAATAAAATTTGACTAAAATTTCACATTGATTTGGTTTATTGACGCGTTCCCAAGCAAATTTTACTAAAATTTCACCTGAGTTTGGTTCATTTGCATGTTTCCAATCAAATTTGACTAAAATTTCACATTGGTTTGGTTCATTGGCGCGTTACCAATCAAATTTGAATAAAATTTCACATTGGTTTGGTTCATTGGCACGTTCCCAATCGAATTTGACCAAAATTTCACCTAAATTCGGTTCATTGGTGTGTTGACAATGAAATTTGACAATAACGTCACTTGAGTTAGGTTCATTGGCACATTTACAATCAAATTTGACTAAAATTTCACTTAGATTTTGTTCATTGGCATGTTTCCAATCAAATTTGGCTAAAATTTCGCCTGGATTAGTCCATTCAAATTTGACTAGAATTTCACATTGATTTGGTTCATTGGCGTGTTCCCAAACCAATTTGACTAAAATTTCACGTGGATTATGTTCATTGGTGCACTTCCAATCAAATTTGACTAAAATTTCACATTGGTTTGATTCATTGGCGCGTTCCCAATCAAATTTGGCGAAAATTTCACCTGCGTTTGGTTCATTGTCGCTTTTACAATCAAATTTGACTAAAATTTCACATGGATTATGTTAAGTTGCGTGTTTCCAATCAAATTTGACTAATATTTCCCATTGATTTATTCATTGGCGCGTTCCCAATGAAATTTGACTAAAATTTCACCTGAGTTTGGCTCATTTGGCGCCTTTACAATCAAATTTGACTAAAATTTCGTCAGGAATATGTTCATTTGCATGTTTCCGATAAAATTTGACTAAAATTTCACATTGATTTGGTTCATTGGCATGTTCCCAATAAAATTGACTGAAATTTCACCCGAGTTTGGTTCATTGGCGCGTTTACAATCAAATTTGAATAAAATTTCACGTGGATTATGTTCATTTCCAGGATTCCAATTAAGTTTGACTAAAATTTCACATTGATTAGGGTCATTGGCGCGTTCCCAATAAAATTTGACTAAAATTTCACCTGAGTTTGGTTTATTAGCGCATTTACAATCAAATTTGACTAAAATTTCACCTAGATTATGTTAATTTGTGTGTTTCCAATGAAATTTGACTAAAATTTCACAATGGTTTTGTTCATTTGCGTGTTCCCATTCAAATTTGATTAAAATTTCACCTAAGTTTGGTTTATTAGCGCGTTTAAAATCAAATTTGACTAAAATTTCACTTGGATCATGTTCATTTGTGTGTTTCCAATCAAATTTGACTAAGATTTCACATTGATTTGGTTCATTGGCGCCTTCCCAATCAAATTTGACTAATATTTCACCTGAGTTTGGTTCATTGGCGCGTTTACATTAAAATTTGACAATAATGTCACCACGACTAAGTTTATTTGCCATTTCCAATCAAATTTGACTAGAATTTCACATAGATTTAGTTGATTGGCACGTTTCGAATCAAATTGGACTAAAATTTCACCTAAATTTGGTTCTTTAACGCGTTTACAATCATATTTGACCATAATGTCACCTGGATCATGTTCATTGACGTGATTCCAATCAAATTTGACAAAAATTTCACATTGATTTGGTTTATTAGCGCGTTCCGAATCAAATTTGACTAAAATTCCACCTGAGTTTGGTTCATTGGGCGTTTACAATCAAATTTCAATATAATGTCACCTGAAGTACGTTCATTTGCATGTTTCCAACCAAATTTGACTAAAATTTCACATTCATTTGGTTCATAGGCGCGTTCCCAATCAAATTTGACTAAAATTTCACCTGAGTTTGGTTCATTTGGCGTGTTTACAATCAGAATTGAACATAATGTCACCTGAAGTACGTTCATTTGCGTGTTTCCAACCAAATTTGGCTAAAATTTCACATTCATTTGGCTCATTGGCGCGTTCCCAATCAAATTTGACTAAAATTTCATCTGAGTTACCATTTGGCGCGTTTACAATCAAATTTGATTAGAATTTCACCTAGATTATGATCATTTATGTGTTTTCAGTAAAATTTGACTAAAATTTCACATTGATTTGGTTCATTGGCATGCTCCCAATCAAATTTGACTGAAATTTTACCTGAGTTTGGTTCATTGGCGCGTTTACAATCAAATTTGACTAAAATTTCGCCTGGATTATGTTCATTTGCGTGACTCCAATTAAATTTGACTAAAATTTCACATTGATTTGGTTCATTGGCGCGTTCCCAATAAAATTTTACTAAAATTTCACCTGAGTTTGGTTTATTGGCACATTAATAATGAAATTTGACTAAAATTTCACCTGAATTTTGTTCATTGGTACGCTTCCAATCAAATTTGACTAAAATTACCCATTGATTTGGTTCATTGGCGCGTTACCAATCAAATTTGACTAAAATTTCACCTGAGTTTGGTTCATTGGCGCGTTTACAATCAAATTTGACTATAATGTCACCTGCATTATGTTCATTTGCATATTTCCAACCAAATTTGACTAAAATTTCAAATTAATTTGGTTCATTGGCGCGTTTCCAATTAAATTTGACTAAAATTTCACCAGGATTATGTTCATTTGTGTGTTTTCAATCAAATATGATTAAAATCTCGCATTAATTTGATTCATTGGCGCGTTACCAATCAAATTTGACTAAAATTTCGCCTGAGTTTGGTTCGTTGGCACGTTTACAATCAAATTTGACTAAAATTTCACGTGGATTATGTTAATTTGCGTGTTTCCTATCAAATTTGACTAATATTTCCCATTGACTTGGTTCATTATCGCGTTCCCAATGAAATTTGACTAAAATTTCACATGAGTTTGGTTCATTGGCGCGTTAATAATGAAATTTGACTAAAATTTCACCTAGATTTTGTTCATTGGTGCGCTTCCAATCAAATTTGACTAAAATTACCCATTGATTTGGTTCATTGGCACGTTTACAATCAAATTTAACTATAATGTCAACTGCATTATGTTCATTTGCGTATTTCCAACCAAATTTGACTAAAATTTCACATTAATTTGGTTCATTGGCGTGTTCCCAATCAAATTTGACTATAATGTCACCTGGATCATGCTCATTGGCGTGATTCCAATCAAATTTGACAAAAATTTCACAATGATTTGGTTCATTAGCGCGTTCCGAATCAAATTTGACTAAAATTTCACCTGAGTTTGGTTCATTGGGGGCGTTTACAATCAAATTTGAATATAATGTCACCTAAAGTACGTTCATTTGCATGTTTCCAACCAAATTTGACTAAAATTTCACATGAGTTTGGTTTATTTGGCGCGTTTACAATCAAATTTGATTTGAATTTCACCTGGATTATGTTCATTTGCGTGTTTCCAATCAAATTTGACTAAAATTTCACTTTGATTTGGTTCATTGACGCGTTCTCAATCAAATTTGACCAAAATTTCACCTAAGTTTGGTTCATTGGCGTGTTTACAATCAAATTTGACTAAAATTTCGCCAGGATTATGTTCATTTGCTTGTTTCCAATAAAATTTGACTAAAATTTCACATTGATTTTGTTCATTGGCATGTTGCCAATAAAATTGACTGAAATTTCACCGGAGTTTGGTTCATTAGCGCGTTTACAATCAAATCTGACTAAAATTTCACCTGGATTATGTTCATTTGCGTGACTCCAATTAAATTTGACTAAAATTTCACATTGATTTGGTTCATTAGCGCGTTCCCAATAAAGTTTGACTAAAATTTCATCCGAGTTTGGTTTATTGGCGCATTAATAATGAAATTTGACTAAAATTTCACCTGGATTTTGTTCATTGGTGCACTTCCAATCAAATTTGAATAAAATTACCCATTCATTTGGTTCATTGGCGCGTTACCAATCAAATTTGACTAAAATTTCACCTGAGTTTGGTTCATTGGCGCGTTTACAATCAAATTTGACTATAATGTCACCTGCATTATATTCATTTGTGTATTTCCAACCAAATTTGACTAAAATTTCATATTAATTTGGTTCATTGGCACGTTCCCAATCAAATTTGACCAAAATTTCACAAGGATTATGTTCATTTGCGTGTTTCCAATTAGATTTGATTAAAATCTCACATTAATTTGGTTCATTGGCGCTTTTCCAATCAAATTTGACTAAAATTTCACCTGTGTTTTGTTCGTTGGCACGTTTACAATCAAATTTGACCAAAATTTCACGTGGATTATGTTAATTTGCGTGTTTCCAATCAAATTTGACTAATATTTCCCATTGACTTGGTTCATTGCCGCGTTCCCAATGAAATTTGACTAAAATTTCACTTGAGTTTGGGTCATTGGCGCGTTAACAATGAAATTAAACTAAAATTTCACCTGGATTTTATTCATTGGTGCACTTCCAATCAAATTTGACTAAAATTACCCATTGATTTGGTTCATTGGCGCGTTACCAATCACATTTGACTAAAATTTCACCTGAGTTTGGTTCATTGGCGTGTTTATAAACAAATTTGACTATAATGTCACCTGCATTATGTTCATTTGCGTATTTCCAACCAAATTTGACTAAAATTTCACATTAATTTGGTTCATTGGCGTGTTCCCAATCAAATTTGACTATAATGTCACCTGCATCATGTTCATTGGCGTGATTCCAATCAAATTTGACAAAAATTTCACATTGATTTGGTTCATTAGCGCGTTCCGAATCAAATTTGACTAAAATTTCACCTGAGTTTGGTTCATTGGGGCATTTACAATCAAATTTGAATATAATGTCACTTGAAGTACGTTCATTTGCATGTTTCCAACCAAATTTGACTAAAATTTCACATTCATTTGGTTCATTGGTGCATTCCCAATCAAATTTGACTAAAATTTCACCTGGGTTTGGTTCATTGGCGCGTTTACAATCAAATTTGATTGGAATTTCCCCTGGATTATGTTCATTTGTGTGTTTCCAATCAAATTTGACTAAAATTTCCCTTTGATTTGGTTCATTGGTGCGTTCTCAATCAAATTTGACTAAAATTTTACCTGAGTTTGGTTCATTGGGGCGTTTACAATCAAATTTGAATAAAATTTCACATGGATTATGTTCATTTGCATGATTCCAATTAAATTTGACTAAAATTTCAGATAGATTTGGTTCATTGGCGCGTTCCCAATAAAATCTGACTAAAATTTCACCTGAGTTTGCTTTATTAGCGAATTTACAATCAAATTTGACTAAAATTTCACATTGGTTTGATTCATTGGCACTTTTCCAATCAAATTTGACTAAAATTTCACATTGGTTTGGTTCATTTGCACGTTCCCATTTAAATTTGGTTAAAATTTCACCTAAGTTTGGTTCATTAGCATGTTCAAAATCAAATTTGACTAAAATTTCACATTGATTTGGTTCATTGGCGCGTTCCCAATAAAATTTGACTAAAATTTCACTTGAGTTTGGTTTATTGGTGCATTTACAATCAAATTTGACTAAAATTTCACTTGAATTATGTTCATTTGCGTGTTTCCAATCAAATTTGACTAAAATTTCACAATTGTTTGGTTCATTTGCGCGTTCCCATTCGAATTTGATTAAAATTACACCTAAGTTTGGTTTATTTGCGCGTTTAAAATCAAATTTGACTGAAATTTCAACTGGATTATGTTCATTTGCGTGTTTCCAATTAAATTTGACTAAAATTTCATATTGATTTGGTTCATTAGCTCTTTCCCAATCAAATTTGACTAATATTTTGCCTGAGTTTGGTTCATTGGCGCATTTACATTAAAATTTGATAATAATGTCACCCCAATTATGTTCATTTACGTGTTTCCAATCAAATTTGACTAAAATTTCACATAGATTTAGTTGATTCGCTCGTTTCAAATCAAATTTGACTAAAATTTCACCTAAATTTGGTTCATTGGCGCGTTTACAATCAAATTTGACTATAATGTCACCTGGATCATGTTCATTGGCGTGATTCCAATCAAATTTGACAAAAAATTTACATTGATTTGGTTCATTAGCGCGTTTCGAATCAAATTTGACTAAAATTTCACCTGAGTTTTGTTCGTTGGCGCGTTTGCAATCAAATTTGAATATAATGTCACCTGAATTATGTTCATTCGCGTGTTTTCAATCAAATTTGACTAAAATTTCACATTGGTTCGTTTTATTGACGCGTTCCCAATCAAATTTGACTAAAATTTCACTAGAGTTTGGTTCATTTGCATGTTTCCAATCAAATTTGACCAAAATTTCACATTAGTTTGGTTCATTGGCGCATTCCCAATCAAATTTGACTAAAATTTCACCTGAGTTTGGTTCATTAGCACGTTTACAATCAAATTTGGCTAAATTTTCACCAGGATTATGTTCATTTGCGTGTTTCCAATCAAATTTAACTAAAATTTCACATTGGTTTGGTTCATTAGCGTGTTCCTATTCAAATTGGACTAAAATTTCACCTGAATTTGGTTAATTGACGCGATTACAATTAAATTTGACTAAAATTTCATTAGGATTATGTTCATTTGCGTGTTTTCAATCAAATTTGACTAAAATTTCACATTGATCTAGTTCATTGGCACGTTCCTAATCAAATTTGACTAAAATTTCACATGAGTTCGGTTCATAAGCGTGTTTACAATCAAATTTGACAATAATGTCACTTGGATTATGTTCATTTATGTATTTTCAATCAAATTTGACTAAACTTTCACATTTATTTGGCTCATTGGCGCGTTCCCAATCAAATTTGACTAAAATTTCACCTGAGTTTGGCTCATTGGTGCGTTCCCAATCGAGTTTGACTAAAATTTCACCTGAGTTTGGATCATTGGCGCGTTCCCAAACGGATTTGACTAAAATTTCATGTGAATTAAGTTCATTGGAGCACTTCCAATCAAATTTGACAAAATTTCACATTGGTTTGGTTCATTGGCGCATTTCTAATCAAATTTTACTAAAATTTTGCATGAGTTTGGTTCATTGGCGCGTTTACAATCAAATTAGACTAAAATTTCACCAGGATTATGTTCATTTACGTGTTTACAATCAAATTTTACTAAAATTTCATATTGGTTTGGTTCATTGATGCGTTCCCAATCAAATTTGACTAAAAGTTCACCAGAGTTTGGTTCATTTGCCTGTTTACAATCAAATTTGACTAAAATTTCACATTGATTTGGTTCATTGGCGCGTTCCCAATCAAATTTGACTAAAATTTCACATTGGTTTAGTTCATTGGTGCGTTCCCATTCAAATTTGACTAAAATTTCACCTGAGTTTGGTTCATTGGCGCGTTAACAATCAAATTTGACTAAAATTTCATGTGGATTATGTTTATTTGCGTGTTTCCAATCAAATTTGACTAAAATTTCCAATGGTTTTGTTTCATTGGCTTGTTCCCAATCAAATTTGACTAAAATTTCACATTGATTTGGTTCATTGGCGCGTTCCGAATCAAATTTGACTAAAATTTCTCCAGAGTTTCGTTTATTGGCGCGTTTAAAATCAAATTTGACTAAAATTTCATCTAGATTATGTTCGTTTGCGTGTTTCCAATCAAATTTGACTAAAATTTCACATTGATTTGGTTCATTGGCGCATTCCCAATTAAATTTGACTAAAATTTCACCTGAGTTTCGTTCATTGGCGCATTTACAATCAAATTTGACTATAATGTCACCTGCATTATATTCATGTGTGTATTTACAACCAAATTTAACTAAAATTTCACATTAATTTGGTTCGTTGGCGCGTTCCCAGTCAAATTTGACTAAAATTTCACCTAAATTTGGTTCTTTGGTGCGTTTACAATCGAAATTTACTATAATGTCACCAGAATTATGTTCATTTGCGTGTTTCCAACCTAATTTGACTAAAATTTCACATTGATTTGTTCATTGGCGCGTTCTGAATCAAATTTGACAAAAATTTCACCTGAATTTGGTTCGTTGGCGCGTTTACAATCGAAATTTACTATAATGTCACCAGAATTATGTTCATTTGCGTGTTTCCAACCTAATTTGACTAAAATTTCGCATTGATTTGTTCATTGGCGCATTCTGAATCAAATTTGACAAAAATTTCACCTGGATTATGTTCATTTACGTGTTTCCAATCAAATATAACAAAAAATTCACTTTGATTTGGTTCATTAGCATTTTCCCAGTCAAATTTGTCTAAATTTTCGTTTGAGTTTGGTTCATTGCCACGTTTACAATCAAAATTTGACTAAAATTTCATGTGGATTATGTTCAATTACGTGTTTCCAATTAAATTTGACTAAAATTTCATATTGATTTGGTTCATTGGCGTATTCCCAATTAAATTTGACTAAAATTTCACCTGAGTTTGGTTCATTGGCTCGTTTACAATCAAATTTGACTACAATGTCACCTGCATTATGTTCATTTGCGTATTTTCAACCAAATTTGACTAAAATTTCACATTAATTTGGTTCATTTGTGCGTTCCCAATCAAATTTGACTAAAATTTCACTTGAATTTGGTTCATTGATGCGTTTACAATCAAATTTGATTATAATGTCACCTGCATTATGTTCATTTGTGTATTTCCAACCAAATTTGGCTAAAATTTCACATTAATTTTGTTCGTTGGCGCCTTCCCAATCAAATTTGACTAAAATTTCACCTGAGTTTGGTTCGTTGGCGCGTTTACAGTCAAATTTGACCATAATGTCACCTGGATTATGTTCATTTGCGTGTTTCCAACCAAACTTGACTAAAATTTCACGTTGATTTGTTCATTGGCGGGTTTTGAATCAAATTTGACTAAAATTTCACCTGAGTTTGGTTCATTGGCGCGTTTACAATCATATTTGACTAAAATTTCACTTGGATTATGTTCATTTGCGTGTTTCCAATCAAGCTTGTCGAAAATTTCACATTGATTTGGTTCATTGGCGCGTTCCCAATCAAATTTGACTAAATTTTCACCTGAGTTTGGTTCATTGGCGCGTTTGCAATCAAATTTGACTAAAATTTTACATGAATTATGTTCATTTGCGTGTTTCCAATCAAATTTGACAAAAAATTTACAATTGTTTGGTTTATTTGCACGTTCCCAATCAAATTTGATTAAATTTTCACCGAAATTTGGTTCATTAGTGCGTTTAAAATCAAATTTGACTAAAATTTCACCTAGATTATGTTCATTTGCATGTTTCCAGTCAAATTTGACTAAAATTTCACATTGGTATGGTTCATTGACACTTTCCCAATCAAATTTAACAAAAATTTCACATTGGTTTGGTTCATTGGCGCGTTACCAATCAAATTTCACTAAAATTTCACCTGAGTTTGGTTCATTGTCGCGTTTACAATCAAATTTGACTAAAATTTCACATGGATAACATGTTTCCAATCAAATTTGACTAATATTTCCCATTGACTTGGTTCATTGGCGCGTTTCCAACCAAATTTGACTAAAATTTCACCTGAGTTTGGTTCATTGACGCGTTAACAATCATATTTGACTAAAATTTCACCTGAATTATGTTCATTTGTGTGTTTCCAATCAAGTTTGTCGAAAATTTCACATTTATTTGGTTCATTGGCGCGTTCCCAATCAAATTTGACTAAATTTTCGCCTGAGTTTGGTTCATTGGCGCGTTTCCAATCAAATTCGACTAAAATTTCATGTGGATTATGTTCATTTGCGTGTTTCCAATTAAATTTAACAAAATTTTCACATTGATTTGGTTCATTGGCGAGTTCCCAATAAAATTTCACCTGAATTTAGTTCATTAGCGCGTTCACAATCAAATTTGACTATAATGTCACCTGCATTATATTCATTTGCATATTTACAACCAAATTTGACTAAAATTTCACCTGAATTTGGTTCGTTGGCGCGTTTACAATCGAAATTTACTATAATGTCACCTGTATTATGTTCATTTGCATGTTTCCAACCTAATTTGACTAAAATTTCACATTGATTTGTTCATTGGTGTGTTCCGAATCAAATTTGACAAAAAATTCACCCGGATTATGTTCATTTGCGTGTTTTCAATCAAATTTGACAAAAAATTCACTTTGATTTAGTTCATTGGCGTATTCCTAATCAAATTTGTCTAAATTTTCGTTTGAATTTGGCTCATTGCCGCGTTTACAATCAAAATTTGACTAAAATTTCACGTGGATTATGTCTATTTACGTGTTTCCAATTAAATTTGACTAAAATTTCACATTGACTTGGTTCATTGGAGCGTTCCCAATAAAATTTGACTAAAATTTCACCTCAGTTTGGTTTATTTGCGCGTTTACAATCAAATTTGGCTAAGTTTCACCTGGATTATGTTAATTTGCGTGTTTCCAATCAAATTTGACATAAAATTTACAATTGTTTGGTTCGTTTGCACGTTCCCAATCAAATTTGATTAAATTTTCACCTAAATTTGGTTCTTTAGCGTGTTTAAAATCAAATTTGACTAATATTTCACCTAGATTATGTTCATTTGCGTGTTTCAAATCAAATATGACTAAAACTTTACATTGGTTTGATTCATTGGCACTTTCTCAATCAAATTTGACAAAATTTCACATTGGTTTGGTTCATTGGCGCGTTCCCAATCAAATTTCACTAAAATTTCACCTGAGTTTGGTTCATTGTCGCATTTACAATCAAATTTGACTAAAATTTCATGTGGATTATGTTAATTTGCATGTTTCCAATTAAATTTGACTAATATTTCCCATTGATTTGGTTCATTGGCGCGTTCCCAATCAAAATTGGCTAAAATTTCACCTGATTTTGGTTCATTGACGCGTTAACTATAAAATTTGACTAAAATTTCACCTTTATTTTGTTCATTGGTGCGCTTCCAATCAAATTTGACTAAAATCTTACCTGAGTTTGGTTCATTGGCTCGTTTACAATCAAATTTGACTATAATGTCACCTGCATCATGTTCATTTGCGTATTTCCAACCAAATTTGACTAAAATTTCACATTGATTTGTTCATTGGCACGTTTTGAATCAAATTTGACTAAAATTTCACCTGAGTTTGGTTCATTGGCGCGTTTACAATCATATTTGACTAAAATTTCACCTGGATTATGTTCATTTGCGTGTTTCCAATCAAGTTTGTCGAAAATTTCACATTAATTTGGTTCATTGGCGTGTTTCCAATCAAATTTGACTAAATTTTCGCCTGAGATTGGTTCATTGGCGCGTTTGCAATCAAATTTGACTAAAATTTCACGTGGATTATGTTCATTTACGTGTTTCCAATCAAATTTGACAAAAATTTTACAATTGTTTGGTTCGTTTGCGCGTTCCCAATCAAATTTGATTTAATTTTCACCTAAATTTAGTTCATTAGCGCGTTTAAAATCAAATTTGACTGAAATTTCATCTAGATTATGTTCATTTGCGTGTTTCCAATCAAATTTGACAAAAATTTCACATTGGTTTGGTTTATTGACACTTTCCCAATCAAATTTGACAAAAATTTTACAATTGTTTGGTTTGTTTGCGCGTTCCCAATCAAATTTGATTAAATTCTCACCTAAAATTGGTTCATTAGCATGTTTAAAATCAAATTTGACTAAAAATTCACCTAGATTATGTTCATTTGCGTGTTTCCAATCAAATTTGACTAAAATTTCACATTGGTTTGGTTCATTGGCACTTTCCCAATCAAATTTGACAAAAATTTCACATTAGTTTGGGTCATTGGCGCGTTACCAATCAAATTTCACTAAAATTTCACCTGAGTTTGGTTCATTGTCGTGTTTACAATCAAATTTGACTAAAATTTCACGTCGATTATGCTAATTTGCATCTTTTCAATCAAATTTAACTAATATTTCCCATTGATTTGGTTCATTGGCGTGTTCCCAATCAAATTTGACTAAAATTTCACCTGAGTTTGTTTCATTGACGCGTTAACAATCATATTTGACTAAAATTTCACCTGGATTATGTTCATTTGCGTGTTTCCAATCAAGTTTGTCGAAAATTTCATATTGATTTGGTTCATTGACGCGTTTCCAATCAAATTTGACTAAAATTTCGCCTGAGTTTGGTTCGTTGGCGCGTTTACAATCACATTTGACCATAATGTCATCCGGATTATGTTCATTTGCGTGTTCCCAGCCAAATTTGACTAAAGTTTCACATTGATTTATTCGTTGGCGCGTTTTGAATCAAATTTGACTAAAATTTCACCCGAGTTTGTTTCATTGGCGCGTTCACAATCATATTTGACTAAAATTTCACCTGGATTATGTTCATTTACGTGTTTCCAATCAAGTTTGATGAAAATTTCATATTGATTTTGTTCATTGGCGCATTCTCAATCAAATTTGACTAAATTTCAAACTGAGTTTGGTTCATTGGCGTGTTTGCAATCAAATTTGACTAAAATTTCACGTGGATTATGTTCATTTGCGTGTTTCCAATTAAATTTGACTAAATTTTCACATTGATTTGGTTCATTGGCGAGTTCCCAATAAAATTTCACTTGAATTTGGTTCATTGGCACGTTTACAGTCAAATTTGACTATAATGTCACCTGCATTATATTCATTTGTGTATTTACAACCAAATTTAACTAAAATTTCACATTAATTTGGTTCGTTGGCGCGTTCCCAGTCAAATTTGACTAAAATTTTACCTGAATTTGGTTCGTTGGCGCGTTTACAATCAAAATTTACCTTAATGTCACTCGGATTATGTTCATTTGCGTGTTTCCAATCAAATTTGACTAAAATTTCACATTGCTTTGGTTCATTGGCATTTTCCCAATCAAATTTGATAAAAATTTCACATTGGTTTGGTTCATTGGTGCATTACCAATCAAATTTCACTAAAATTTCACCTGAGTTTTGGTTTATTGTCACGTTTACAATCAAATTTGACCAAAATTTCACGTGGATTATGTTAAGTTGCCTGTTTCCAATCAAATTTGACTAAAATTTGACCTGAGTTTGGTTCGTTGATGCGTTAACAATCATATTTGGCTAAAATTTCACATGGATTATGTTCATTTGCGGTTTCCAATCAAGTTTGACAAAAATTTCACATTGATTTGGCTCATTGGCGCGTTCCCAATCAAATTTGACTAAATTTTCACCTAAGTTTGGTTCATTGGCGCGTTTGCAATCAAATTTGACTAAAATTTCATGTCGATTATGTTCATTTGCGTGTTTCCAATTAAATTTGACAAAATTTTCCCATTGATTTGGTTCATTGGCGAGTTCCCAATAAAATTTCACCTGAATTTGGTTCATGGCACGTTTACAATCAAATTTGACTATAATGTCACCTGCATTATATTCATTTGCGTATTTACAACCAAATTTGACTAAAATTTCACATTAATTTGGTTCGTTGGCGCGTTCCCAGTCAAATTTGACTAAAAATTCACCTGAATTTGGTTCGTTGGTACGTTTACAATCGAGAGTTACTATAATGTCACCTGAATTATATTCATTTGCGTGTTTCAAACCTAATTTGACTAAAATTTCACATTGATTTGTTCATTGGCGCGTTCTGATTCAAATTTGACAAAAATTTCACCTGGATTATGTTCATTTGTGTGTTTCCAATCAAATTTGACAAAAAATTCACTTTGATTTGGTTCATTGGCGTGTTCCCAATCAAATTTGTCTAAATTTTCGTTTGAGTTTGGTTCATTGCCGCGTTTACAATCAAAATTTGACTAAAATTTCACATGGATTATGGTCATTTACGTGTTTCCAATTAAATTTGACTAAAATATGACATTGACCTTGTTCAGTGGTGCGTTCCCAATAAAATTTGACTAAAATTTCACCTGAGTTTGGTTTATTGGCGCGTTTACAATCAAATTTGGCTAAATTTCACCTGGATTTTGTTCATTTGCGTGTTTCCAATCAAATTTGACATAAATTTTACAATTGTTTGGTTCGTTTGCGCGTTCCCAATCAAATTTGATTAAATTTTCACCTAAATTTGGTTCATTAGCGCGTTTAAAATCAAATTTGACTAAAATTTCACCTAGATTATGTTCATTTGCGTGTTTCAAATCAAATTTGACTAAAATTTCACATTAGTTTGATTCATTGGCACTTTCCCAATCAAATTTGACAAAAATTTCACATTGGTTTGGTTCATTGGCGCATTCCCAATCCAATTTCACTAAAATTTCACCTGAGTTTGGTTCATTGTCGCGTTTACAATCAAATTTGACTAAAATTTCACGTGGATTTTGTTAATTTGCGTGTTTCCAATCAAATTTGACTAATATTTTCCATTGATTTGGTTCATTGTCGAGTTCCCAATCAAATTTGACTAAAATTTCACCTGAGTTTGGTTCATTGACGCGTTAACAATAAAATTTGACTAAAATTTCACCTTTATTTTGTTCATTGGTGCGCTTCCAATCAAATTTGACTAAAATTACCCACTGATTTGGTTCATTGGTGCCTTACCAATAAAATTTGACTAAAATTTTACCTGAGTTTGGTTCATTGGCTCGTTTACAATCAAATTTAATTATAATGTCACTTGCATTATGTTCATTTGCGTATTTCCAACCAAATTTGACTAAAATTTCACATTAATTTGGTTCATTGGCGTTCCCAATCAAATATGACTAAAATTTCACCTGAATTTGGTTCATTGATGCGTTTACAATCAAATTTGACTATAATGTATGTCACCTGCATTATGTTCATTTGCATATTTCCAACCAAATTTGGCTAAAATTTAACATTAATTCTATTCATTGGCGCGTTCCCAATCAAATTTGACTAAAATTTCACCTGAGTTTGGTTCATTGGCACGTTTACAGTCAAATTTGACCATAATGTCACCTGGATTATGTTCATTTTCGTGTTTCCAACCAAATTTGACAAAAAATTCACATTGATTTGTTCATTGGCGCGTTTTGAATCAAATTTGACTAAAATTTCACCTGAGTTTGGTTCATTGGAGCGTTTACAATCATATTTGACTAAAATTTCACCTGGATTATGTTCATTTGCGTGTTTCCAATCAAGTTTGACAAAAATTTCACATTGATTTGGTTCATTGGCACGTTCCCAATCAAATTTGACTAAATTTTTGCCTGAGTTTGGTTCATTGGTGCGTTTCGAATCAAATTTGACTAAAATCTCACCTAGATTATGGTCATTTGCGTGTTTCCAATCAAATTTGACAAGAAATTCACTTTAATTTAGTTCATTGGCCCGTTTCCAATCAAATTTATCTAAATTTTCATCAGAGTTTGGTTCATTGCCGTGTTTACTATCAAAATTTGGCTAAAATTTCACCTGAATTATGTGCATTTACGTGTTTCCAATTAAATTCGACTAAAATTTCACATTGATTTGGTTCATAGGCACGTTCCCAATAAAATTTGACTAAAATTTCACCTGAGTTTGGTTTATTGGCACGTTTACAATCAAATTTGACTAAATTTCACCTGGATTATATTCATTTGCGTGTTTCTAATCAATTTTGATAAAAATTTTACAATTGTTTGGTTCGTTTGCGCGTTCCCAATCAAATTTGAATAAATTTTCACCTAAATTTGGTTTATTTGCTCGTTTAAAATCAAATTTGACTGAAATTTCACCTAGATTATGTTCATTTGCATGTTTTCAATCAAATTTGACTAAAATTTCACATTGGTTTGGTTCATTGGCACTTTCCCAATCAAATTTGACAAAAATTTCACATTAGTTTGGTTCATTGGCGCGTTACCAATCAAATTTCACTAAAATTTCACCTGTGTTTGGTTCATTGTCGTGTTTACAATCAAATTTAACTAAAATTTCATGTGGATTATGTTAATTTGCGTGTTTCCAATCAAATTTGACTAATATTTCCCATTAATTTGGTTCATTGGCATGTTCCCAATCAAATTTGACTAAAATTTCACCTGTTTGGTTCATTGACGCGTTAACAATCATATTTGACTAAAATTTCACCTGGATTATGTTTATTTACGTGTTTCTAATCAAGTTTGACGAAAATTTCACATTGATTTGGTACATTGGCGCGTTTGCAATCAAATTTGACTAAAATTTCATGTGAATTATGTTCATTTGCGTGTTTCCAATTAAATTTGACTAAATTTTCCCATTGATTTGGTTCATTGGTGAGTTCCCAATAAAATTTTACCTGAATTTGGTTCATTTGCGTGTTTACAATCAAATTTGACTATAATGTCACCTGCATTATATTCATTTGCGTATTTACAACCAAATTTGACTAAAATTTCACATTAATTTGGTTCGTTGGTGCATTCCCTGTCAAATTTGACTAAAATTTCACCTGAATTTGGTTCGTTGGCACGTTTACAATCGAAATTTACTATAATGTCACCTGGATTATGTTCATTTGCGTGTTTCCAACCTAATTTGACTAAAATTTCACATTGATTTGTTCATTGGCACGTTCCGAATCAAATTTGACAAAAATTTCACCTGGATTATGTTCATTTGCGTGTTTCCAATCAAATTTGACAAAAAATTCACTTTGATTTGGTTCATTGGCGTGTTCGCAATCAAATTTGTCTAAATTTTCGTTTGAGCTTGGTTCATTGCCACGTTTACAATCAAAATTTGACAAAAATTTCACGTGGATTATGTTCATTTACGTGTTTCCAATTAAATTTAACTAAAATTTCACATTGACTTGGTTCATTCGCGCGTTCCTAATAAAATTCGACTAAAATTTTGCTTGAGTTTGGGTTATTGGTGCGTTTACAATCAAATTTGGCTAAGTTTCACCTGGATTATGTTCAGTTTCCAGTCAAATTTGACATAAATTTTACTATTGTTTGGTTCGTTTGCGCGTTCCCAATCAAATTTAATTAAATTTTCACCTAAATTTGGTTCATTAGCGCGTTTAAAATCAAATTTCACAAAAATTGCACCTAGATTATGTTCATTTGCATGTTTCAAATCAAATTTGACTAAAATTTCACATTGGTTTGATTCATTGGCACTTTCCCAATCAAATTTGACAAAAATTTCACATTGGTTTCGTTCATTGGCGCGTGGCCAATCAAATTTCACCTGAGTTTGGTTCATTGTCGCGTTTATAATCAAATTTGACTATAATTTCATGTGGATTATGTTAATTTGCGTGTTTCCAATCAAATTTGACTAATATTTCCCATTGATTTGGTTCATTGGCGCGTTCCCAATCAAATTTGACTAAAATTTCACCTGAGTTTGGTTCATTGACGCGTTAACAATAAAATTTGACTAAAATTTCACCTTGATTTTGTTCATTGGTGCGCTTCCAATCAAACTTGACTAAAATTACCCATTGAATTGGTTCATTGGCACCTTACCAATCAAATTTGACTAAAATTTTACCTGTGCTTGGTTCATTGGCTCGTTTACAATCAAATTTGACTATAATGTCACCTGCATTATGTTCATTTGCGTATTTCCAACCAAATATGACTAAAATTTCACATTAATTTGGTTCATTGGCGCGTTCCCAATCAAATTTGACTAAAATTTCACCTGAATTTGGTTCATTGACGCGTTTACAATCAAATTTGACTATAATGTCACCTGCATTATGTTCATTTGCGTATTTCCAACCAAATTTGGCTAAAATTTCACATTAATTTGGTTCGTTGGCGTGTTCCCAATCAAATTTGACTAAAATTTCACCTGAGTTTGGTTCGTTGGCGCGTTTACAGCCAAATTTGACCATAATGTCACCTGGATTATGTTCATTTGCGTGTTTCCAACCAAATTTGACAAAAATTTCACATTGATTTGTTCATTGGCACGTTTTGAATCAAATTTGACTAAAATTTCACCTGAGTTTGGTTCATTGGCGTGTTTACAATCATATTTGACTAAAATTTTACCTGGATTATGTTCATTTGCGTGTTTCCAATCAAGTTTGACGAAAATTTCACATTGATTTGGTTCATTGGCGAGTTCCCATTCAAATTTGACTAAATTTTCACCTTAGTTTGGTTCATTGGCGTGTTTGCAATCAAATTTGACTAAAATTTCACGTGGATTATGTTCATTTGCGTGTTTCCAATTAAATTTGACTAAATTTTCACATTGATTTGGTTCATTGGGGAGTTCCCAATAAAATTTTACCTGAATTTGGTTTGTTGGCACGTTTACAATCAAATTTGACTATAATGTCATCTGCATTATATTCATTTGTGTATTTACAACCAAATTTGACTAAAATTTCTCATTAATTTGGTTTGTTGGCGCGTTCCCAGTCAAATTTGATTAAAATTTTACCTGAATTTGGTTCGTTGGCGCATTTACAATCAAAATTTACTATAAAGTCACCTGGATTATGTTCATTTGTGTGTTTCCAACCTAATTTGACTAAAATTTCACATTGATTTGTTCATTGGCGCGTTCCGAATCAAATTTGACTAGATTTTCACCTGGATTATGTTCATTTGCGTGTTTCCAATCAAATTTGACAAAAAATTCACTTTGATTTGGCTCATTGGCACGTTCCCAATCAAATTTATCTAAATCTTCGTCACAGTTTGGTTCATTACCGCATTTACTATCAAAATTTGACTAAAATCTCACCTGGATTATGTTCATTTACGTGTTTCCAATTAAATTTGACTAAAATTTCACATTGATTTGGTTCATTGGCGCGTTCCCAATAAAATTTGACTAAATTTTTACCTGAGTTTGGTTTATTGGCACGTTTACAATCAGATTTGGTTCGTTTACAATTGTTGGGTTCGTTTGTGCATTTCCAATCAAATTTGATTAAATTTTCGCCTAAATTTGGTTCATTAGCGCGTTTAAAATCAAATTTGACTAAAATTTCACCTAGATTATGTTCATTTGCGTGTTTCCAATCAAATTTGACCAAAATTTCGCATTGGTTTGATTCATTGGCACTTTCCCAATCAAATTTGACAAAAATTTCACATTGGTTTGGTTCATTGGCGCGTTGCCAATCAAATTTCACTAAAATTTCCCTTGGGTTTGGTTCATTGTCGCGTTTACAATCAAATTTGATTAAAATTTCACCTGGATTATGTTCATTTGCGTGTTTCTAATCAAGTTCGACGAAAATTTCACATTGATTTGGTTCATTGGCACGTTCCCAATCAAATTTGGCTCGTTCCCAACAAAATTTGACTAAAATTTCACCTGAGTTTGGTTTATTGGCGCATTTACAATCAAATTTGACTAAAATTTCACCTGGATTATGTTCATTTGCATGTTTCCAATTAAATCTGACTGAAATTTCACAATAGCTTGGTTCGTTTGCGCGTTTCCATTCAAATTTGATTAAATTTTCACCTAAATTTGGTTCATTAGCGCGTTTAAAATCAAATTTGACTAAAATTTCATTTGGATTATGTTCATTTGCGTGTTTCCAATCAAGTTTGACTAAAATTTCACATTGCTTTGGTTCATTTGTGCGTTCCCATTCAAATTTGACTAAAATTACACCTGATTTTGGTTCATTGTCTCGTTTACAATCAAATTTGACTAAAATTTCACAAGGATTATGTTAATTTGCGTGTTTCCAATCAAATTTTACTAATATTTCCCACTGATTTTGTTTATTGGCGCGTTCCCAATCAAATTTAACTAAAATTTCACTTGAGTTTGGTTCATTGGCGCATTAACAATCAAATTTGACTAAAATTTCACATTGATTTGGTTCATTGGCGCGTTCCCAATAAAATTTGACTAAATTTTCACCTGAGTTTGGTTTATTGGCACGTTTACAATCAGATTTGGTTCGTTTACAATTGTTTGGTTCGTTTGTGAGTTTCCAGTCAAATTTGATTAAATTCGCACATTAATTTGGTTCATTGGTGCGTTGCCAATCAAATTTGACTAAAATTTCACCTGAGTTTGGTTTCGTCAGCACCTTTACTCAAATCTGGATTATGTTCATTTGCTCAAATTTGAATAAAATTTCACGTTGATTATGTCCATTTGCGTGATTCCAATTAAATTTGACTAAAATTTCACATTGATTTGGTTCATTGGTGCGTTCCCAATAAAGTTTGTCTAAAATTTCACCTGGTTAATTGGCACACTTACAAAACTTTCACCTGGATTATGCTCATTGGTGCGCTTCCAATCAAATTTTACTAAAATTTCACCTAAATTTGGTTCATTGGCGCGTTTACAATCAAATTTGATTATAATGTCACCTGAATTACGTTCATTTGCGTATTTCCAATCAAACTTGACTAAAATTTCACAATGATTTGGTTCATTAGCGCGTTTCCAATCAAATTTGACTAAAATTTCACCCGAGTTTGGTTCATTGGCTCGCTAACAAAAATTTCACCTGGATTATGTTCATTGGTGCGCTTCCAATCAAATTTGACTAAAATTTCACAATGATTTGGTTCATTTGCACGTTCCCCATCAAATTTTACTAAAATTTCACCTGAATTTGGTACATTGGTACGTTTACAATCAAATTTGACTAAAATTTCACCTGAGTTTGGTTCATTGGCGCTTAACAACCAAATTTGACTAAAATTCCACATGGATTATGTTTATTTGCATGTTTCCATTCAAATCTGTCTAAAATTTCACCTTGATTTAGTTCATTGGCGCGTTCCCAAACAAATTTGACTAGAATTTCACCTAAGTTTGGTTCATTGGCGCGTTTAAAATGAAATTTGGCTAAAATTTCACATGGATTATGTTCATTTGCGTGTTTCCAATCAAATTTGACTAAAATTTCACATTGATTTGGTTCATTGGAGTATTTCCAATCAAATTTGACTAAAATTTCACCTGAGTTTAGTTCATTGGCACATTAACAATCAAATTTGACTAAAATTTCATATGAATTATGTTCATTTGCGTGTTTCCAATCAAATCTGTCTAAGATTTCACCTTGATTTAGTTCATTGGCACGTTCCAAAACAAATTTGACTAGAATTTAACCTAAGTTTGGTTCATTGGCACGTTTAAAATGAAATTTGACTAAAAGTTCACATGGATTATGTTCATTTGCGTGTTTCCAATCAAATAATTTGACTAAAATTTCACATTGGTTTGGTTCATTGACGCGTTCCCCATCAAATTTTACTAAAATTTCACATGAATTTGGTTCATTGGTACGTTTACAATCAAATTTGACTAAAATTTCACCTGAGTTTGGTTCATTGGCGCGTTACCAATCAAAATTGACTATAATGTCACCTGAATTTGGTTCATTGGCGCGTTTACAATCAAATTTGATCATAATGTCACCTGGATTACATTCATTTGTATATTTCCAATCAAACTTGACTAAAATTTCACAATGACTTGGTTCATTGGCGCGTTCCCAATCAAATTTGACTAAAATTTCACCTGAGTTTGGTTCATTGGCGCGCTTACAAAAATTTCAC
>NW_019227472.1:312299-379601 GCF_002742605.1 Olea europaea var. sylvestris | reverse complement strand
ACTAAAATTTCACCTGAGTTTAGTTCATTGGGACATTAACAATCAAATTTGACTAAAATTTCACATGAATTATGTTTATTTGCGTGTTTCCAATCAAATCTGTCTAAAATTTCACCTTGATTTAGTTCATTGGCGCGTTCCCAAACAAATTTGACTAGAATTTCACCTAAGTTTGGTTCATTGGCACGTTTAAAATGAAATTTGACTAAAAGTTCACATGGATTATGTTCATTTGCGTGTTTCCAATCAAATTTGACTAAAATTTCACATTGATTTGGTTTATTGGCGCATTCCCAATCAAATTCAACTAAAATTTCACCTGAGTTTGGTTCATTGGCGCGTTAACAATCAAAATTGACTATAATGTCACCTGAATTTGGTTCATTGGCGCGTTTACAATCAAATTTGATCATAATGTCACCTGGATTACATTCATTTGCATATTTCCAATCAAACATGACTAAAATTTCACAATGATTTGGTTCATTGGCGCGTTCCCAATCAAATTTGACTAAAATTTCACCTGAGTTTGGTTCATTGGCGCGCTTACAAAAATTTCACCTGGATTATGTTCATTGGTGCGCTTCCAATCAAATTTGACTAAAATTTCACATTGGTTTGGTTCATTGACGCGTTCCCCATCAAATTTTACTAAAATTTCACATGAATTTGGTTCATTGGTACGTTTACAATCAAATTTGACTAAAATTTCACCTGAGTTTGGTTCATTGGCGCTTAACAACCAAATTTGACTAAAATTCCACATGGATTATGTTTATTTGCGTGTTTCCAATCAAATCTGTCTAAAATTTCACCTTGATTTAGTTCATTGGCGCGTTCCCAAACAAATTTGACTAGAATTTCACCTAAGTTTGGTTCATTGGCGCGTTTAAAATGAAATTTGGCTAAAATTTCACATGGATTATGTTCATTTGCGTGTTTCCAATCAAATTTGACTAAAATTTCACATTGATTTGGTTCATTGGAGTATTTCCAATCAAATTTGACTAAAATTTCACCTGAGTTTAGTTCATTGGCACATTAACAATCAAATTTGACTAAAATTTCACATGAATTATGTTCATTTGCGTGTTTCCAATCAAATCTGTCTAAAATTTCACCTTGATTTAGTTCATTGGCACGTTCCCAAACAAATTTGACTAGAATTTAACCTAAGTTTGGTTCATTGGCACGTTTAAAATGAAATTTGACTAAAAGTTCACATGGATTATGTTCATTTGCGTGTTTCCAATCAAATTTGACTAAAATTTCACATTGATTTGGTTTATTGGCGCATTCCCAATCAAATTCAACTAAAATTTCACCTGAGTTTGGTTCATTGGCGCGTTAACAATCAAAATTGACTATAATGTCACCTGAATTTGGTTCATTGGCGCGTTTACAATCAAATTTGATCATAATGTCACCTGGATTACAGTCATTTGCATATTTCCAATCAAACTTGACTAAAATTTCACAATGATTTGGTTCATTGGCGCGTTCCTAATCAAATTTGACTAAAATTTCACCTGAGTTTGGTTCATTGGCGCGCTTACAAAAATTTCACCTGGATTATGTTCATTGGTGCGCTTCCAATCAAATTTGACTAAAATTTCACATTGGTTTGGTTCATTGACGCATTCCCCATCAAATTTTACTAAAATTTCACATGAATTTGGTTCATTGGTACGTTTACAATCAAATTTGACTAAAATTTCACCTGAGTTTGGTTCATTGGCCCTTAACATCCAAATTTGACTAAAATTTCACATGGATTATGCTCATTTGCATGTTTCCAATCAAATCTGTCTAAAATTTCACCTTGATTTAGTTCATTGGCGCGTTCCCAAACAAATTTGACTAGAATTTCACCTAAGTTTGGTTCATTGGCGCATTTAAAATGAAATTTGACTAAAATCTCACATGGATTATGTTCATTTGCGTGTTTCTAATCAAATTTGACTAAAATTTCACATTGATTTGGTTCATTAGTGCATTCCCAATCAAATTTGACTAAAATTTCACCTGAGTTTGGTTCATTGGCGCATTAACAATCAAATTTGACTATAATGTCATCTGAATTCGGTTCATTGGCGCGTTTACAATCAAATTTGATTATAATGTCACCTGGATTACGTTCATTTGCATATTTCCAAACAAACTTGACAAAAATTTCACAATGATTTGGTTTATTGGCGCGTTCCCAATCAAATTTGACTAAAATTTCACCTGAGTTTGGTTCATTGGCGCGCTTACAAAAATTTCACCTGGATTATGTTCATTGGTGCACTTCCAATCAAATTTGACTAAAATTTCACATTGGTTTAGTTCATTGGCACGTTGCCCATCAAATTTTACTAAAATTTCACATGAACTTGGTTCATTGGTACGTTTACAATCAAATTTGTCTAAAATTTCACCTGAGTTTGGTTCATTGGTGCTTAGCAACCAAATTTGACTAAAATTTCACATGGATTATGTTCATTTGTGTGTTTCCAATCAAATCTGACTAAAATTTCACCTTAATTTAGTTCATTGGTGTGTTTCCAATCAAATTTTTCTAGAATTTCACCTAAATTTGGTTTATTGGGGCGTTTAAAAAGAAATTTGACTAAAATTTCACATAGATTATGTTCATTTGCATGTTTCCAATCAAATTTGACTAAAATTTCACATTGATTTGGTTCATTGGCGCATTCCCAATAAAATTTGACTAAAATTTCACCTGAGTTTGGTTCATTGGCACGCTAACAATCAAATTTGAGTATAATGTTACCTGAATCTAGTTTATTGGCGCGTTAACAATCAAATTTGACTATAATGTTACCTGAATTTGGTTCATTGGCGCGTTTACAATCAAATTTGAGTATAATGTCACCTGGATTACGTTCATTTGCATATTTCCAATCAAACTTGACTAAAATTTCATAATGATTTGGTTCATTGGCGCGTTCTCAATCAAATTTGACTAAAATTTCACCTGAGTTTGGTTCATTGGCACGCTTACAAAAATTTCACCTGGATTATGTTCATTGGTGCGCTTCCAAACAAATTTGACTAAAATTTCACATTAATTTGGATCATTGGCGCGTTCCCAATCAAATTTGACTAAAATTTCACCTAAATTTGGTTCATTGGCGCGCTTACAAAAATTTCACCTGGATTATGTTCATTGGTGCGCTTGCAATCAAATTTGACTAAAATTTCACATTGGTTTGGTTCATTGGCGCGTTCCCCATCAAATTTTACTAAAATTTCACATGAATTTTGTAGCGATCGAAAAAAAAATGTGTTTTGTTCGTTTCAAATAAAATTCTCTAATAGAACTCAAATATAATTTGGGTTATATTATTATGTCGCTACGACACTTTCTAATAGTTCAAATTAAATTTTGGTCACGAAAGTAAAATTTCACGTTCTTGATTTTCTTAAATTTTACAAGGTGTTAAAATCGCTTTTAAACGACAAAATTTTATGTTAATTTGGCTACATTATTTTTCTTACGACACACTTTATTTTAATACTATCATTTTTGTTTCCATTATGTAAACTATTTTTTTTTAAATTGGACAAATTACTTGCATGTTTCATCATCCATCATTTATTCTCCAACTTATCATTCTAATAAACTTCCATTTTTGTCAATGCCAAAACCGTCCCCGATCATTCATTTGAAAATAAAATTTCAACTCCAATTTTTATCCATTACCCCCACTTTATTATCCATTGTAACCTCCAATTCTAACCAACCCTATCTTAGCATATTAATCTCCATTTTGTTAACTGCCAACAATTATCATTTTAACTCCCTACTAACCATGTTTTTTTTTTATTTCCCCACATCAATTATTGCCGGCCACATCATTTGAAAAAAAAAAACTTTATATTTGAAAAGTAACCGTCCATCATTCAAAAAAAATCCACCAATTATCTTCATTTGGCATTTCAAATCTTATCTAAACAATTTCAATTTCAACCTACCCACTAAGTGCATTTTAACATCCACTTTTGCACTACCATGAAACCGTCTCTTTTATTTTAAGTCGTGAGTTCATTTTTCAAAGCTGAAATCTCAACTTCTTTAGCCACTCTCTCTCTCTCCCTATTATACTTATGCATCAAATTATTTTGCCCCTTCTTCCATAGACAAAAAGAACTTTGAATCTGAAAATTTCTAAAGAAAAGGGCAAGACGTACGCTGCATTTTATTCTTTGGACACGAAAGGATATTTCAAATTCCAAGCATTAAGGTAGGGGTGTTTTGGCGTTTAAGTAGGTGATGTAGGATTTATATATTTTCGTTTGCATTAAATGTGTTATTGTGTTGCTCATGATGGAATCACCGTTTGGTGGTTTAAACAAGAGATGAAGAGATGATTATGACAAATGAAATGGGGTTATCAAAACCTAAGAGTAAGCGGACTGACTGATCACCAATTCGCTTGAAATTGACGGTGACACAATTGACCAAAGTTTGCATTTCTGAAAATATATATTTTTACCGTTTACTTAAGTGTTTCCTACTGATTATTATTTATAGTACTCATCCCTACAAATAATTTTACAGGTTAAGATCGAGGCATGGCAATGGTTGGCATAATGGCAAGTGATCGGCAATCTCTAATTCTTTCAATTTCTAGTGAATATTTCTATTTATGTAAATATTTCATGGAACTTAGATGAACTTTTAGAAATGCTTTTTAATGTTTATTTTGTTCCATTTTTAGACAGTGCATGTTAACAAGAATTTAAAAGTGTTGGATTAATTTGTATGAAGTTTTATTTTATGCTGGGTGGAAATTTCAGTTTCTGTCCTTCTAGTTGAAAATAGCATAACTTGGGCTACGGTGCATGTTTTTAAGTGAAATCAGTGGGGTTTGAAAGGTCTGTGAGTCTTATAATAGTGTCCTTTTGAATTTCTCCAAAATATTATCTAAAAATAAAGTTATGCCCGTTTTAGTAAACTGCATTGTGTCAAATCCGAGATTCCTGTCCAGCATATTCGAGTAATATTTTCGTGCTTCAAACGTTATCGTCAAAACCCCAAATTTTTATATGTGGTACATATATGAATGATTTAGTCCCTGTAAAAATTTCATAAATTTTAATAGACATTTTCTAGGCCAAAAATATTTTTCTTCCGCTGTCGTTAAATCCGTAACTGTCGATTTGTCTTCAAATCTTTTACAAAAAATCAAATTTTGCTACATTTGCCTAAGTTATATAGATAACTACCTTCCATTATATTTTTATATATTTAAAAAAAATTGGATTTATAAAATACTTTGGCTAGCGTCAAAGGGGTCGAACCAAAGAAAGAAACGAATATTATTTTAACGCTTCAGTTTCCAAGAATTCGGGGCGTTACAAATTTGGTTCATTAGCACGTTTACAATCAAATTTGACTAAAATTTCACCTGAGTTTGGTTCATTGGCGCTTAACAACTAAATTTGACTAAAATTTCACATGGATTATGTTCATTTGTGTGTTTCCAATCAAATCTGATTAAAATTTCACCCTGATTTAGTTTATTGGCGCGTTCCCAATCAAATTTGACTAGAATTTCACCTAAATTTTGTTGATTGGCACGTTTAAAAAGAAATATGACTAAAATTTCATATGGATTATGTTCATTTACGTGTTTCCAATCAAATTTGACTAAAATTTCACATTGATTTGGTTCATTAGCGCATTCACAATCAAATTTGACTAAAATTTCACCTGAATTTGGTTCATCGGTGCGTTAACAATCAAATTTGACTATAATGTCACCTGCATTATGTTCATTTGCGTATTTCCAACCAAATTTGGCTAAAATTTCACATTAATTTGGTTCGTTGGTGCGTTTCCAATCAAATTTGACAAAAATTTCACTTGAGTTTGGTTCGTTGGCGCGTTTACAATCAAATTTGACTATAATGTCACCGGGATTATGTTAATTTGCATGTTTCCAACAAATTTGACTAAAATTTCACATTGATTTGTTCATTGGCGCGTTCCGAATCAAATTTGAGTAAAATTTCACTTGAGTTTGGTTAATTGGCGCATTTACAATAAATTTGACTAAAATTTCACCTGGATTATGTTCATTTGCGTGTTTACAATCAAATTTGACTAAAATTTCATTTTGGTTTGGTTCATTGAAGCGTTCCCAATCAAATTTGCCTAAAATTTCATCTAAGTTTGGTTCATTTACATGTTTCCAATCAAATTTGATGAAAATTTCACATTGGTTTGGCTCATTGGCACGTTCCCAATCAAACTTGACTAAAATTTCACATTGGTTTGGTTCATTGGCGTGTTCCCAATCAAATTTGACTAAAATTTCACCTGAGTTTGTTCATTGTCGCGTTTACAATCAAATTTGACTAAAATTTCACGAGGATTTTGTTAATTTGTGTGTTTCCAATCAAATTTGACTAATATTTCCCATTGATTTGGTTCATTGGCATGTTCCCAATCAAATTTGACTAAATTTCACTTAAATTTGGTCCATTGGCGCGTTAACAATCAGATTTGACTAAAATTTCACCTGAATTTTGTTCATTGGTGCGCTTCCAATCAAATTTGACTGAAATTTCACACTGACTTGGTTCATTGGCATGTTACCAATCGAATTTGACTAAAATTTTACCTGAGTTTGGTTCATTGGCGCGTTTACAATCAAATTTGACTATAATGTCACTTGCATTATGTTCATTTGCGTATTTCCAATCAAATTTGACTAAAATCTTACATTAATTTGGTTCATTGGCATGTTACCAATCAAATTTGATTAAAATTTCACCAAAGTTTGGTTCGTTGGCACGTTTACAATCAAATTTGACTTTAATGTCACCTGGATTATGTTCATTTGCATGTTTCCAACCAAATTTGACTAAAATTTCACATTCATTTCGTTCATTGGCGCGTTCCCAATCAAATTCGACTAATCGATTTTTTTCATTGGCACGTTCCCAATCAAATTTGACTAAAATTTCACCTGAATTTGGTTCATTGGCGCATTTACAATCAAATTTGACTAAAATTTCACGTGGATTATGCTCATTTGCGTGTTTCCAATTAAATTTGACTAAAATTTTAATTGATTTAGTTCATTGGCACGTTCCCAATCAAATTTGACTAATATTTCACCTGAGCTTGGTTTATTGGCACGTTTATAATTAAATTTGAATAAAATTTCACCTGGATTATGTTCATTTGCGTGTTTCCAATCAAATCTGACTAAAATTTCACGTTCATTTAGTTCGTTGGCGCGTTCCAGATCAAATTTGACTAAAATTTCACCTAAGTTTGGTTTATTGGCGCGTTTAAAATTAAATTTGACTAAAATCTCACATGGATTATGTTCATTTGCGTGTTTGCAATCAAATTTGACTAAAATTTCACATTGATACGGTTCATTGGTGCATTCCCAATCAAATTTAACTAAAATTTTACTTGAGTTTGGTTCATTAGCGCGTTAACAATCAAATTTGACTATAATGTCACCTGCATTATATTCATTTGCGTATTTCCAACCAAATTTGACTAAAATTTCACATTAATTTGGTTCGTTGGCGCATTCCCAATCAAATTTGACAAAAATTTCACCTAAGTTTGGTTTGTTGGCGCGTTTACAATCAAATTTGACTATAATGTCACCTGGATTATGTTCATTTGCATGTTTCCAACCAAATTTGACTAAAATTTCACCTGAGTTTGGTTCATTGGCGCGTATACAATCAAATTTGATAGAATTTCACCTGAGTTTGGTTCATTGGTGCATTTACAATCAAATTTGACTAAATTTTCGTCTTGATTTCGTTCATTTGTGCGCTTCAAATGAAATTTAGCTAAAATTTCACAATCGTTGGGTTAATTGGCGCATTTCCAATCAAATTTGACTAAAATTTCACCTGAGTTTTGTTCATTGGTACGTTTACAATGAAATTTGACAAAAATTTCACCTGGATTTTGTTCATTGGCATGTTTCCAATCAAATTTGTCTAAAATTTCACAATAGTTTGGTTTATTGGCACGTTTCCAATCAAATTTGACTAAAATTTCACCTGAGTATGGTTCATTGGTACATTTACAATGAAATTTGACTAAAATTTCATCTGGATTTTGTTCATTGGCATGTTTCCAATCAAATTTTACTAAAATTTCACATTAGTTTGGTTCATTGGCATGTTCCCAATCAAATTTAACTAAAATTTCACCTGAGTTTGATTCATTGGCGCATTTACAATCAAACTTGACTAAATTTTCACTTGGATTATGTTCATTTGCGTGTTTCCAATCAAACTTGACTAATATTTCACATTGATTTGGTTCATTGGCGCGTTCCCAATCAAATTTGATTAAAATTTCACATGAGTGTGGCTCATTGGATATCAAATTTGACTAAAATTTCACCTATGTTTGGTTCATTGCCGCGTTAACAATCAAATTTGACTAAAATTTCATCTTGATTTTGTTCATTGGAGCGTTTCTAATCAAATTTGACTAAAATTTCACATTGGTTCGATTCATTAGCGCGTTCCCAATCAAATTTTACTAAAATTTCACCTGAGTTTGGTTCATTGGCGCGATTACAATCAAATTTGACTAAAATTTCACCTGAATTCTATTCATTTCGGTGTTTCTAATAAAAGCTGACTAAAATTTCACATTGATTTAGTTTATTGACGCATTTCCAATTGAATTTAACTAAAATTTAACCTGAATTCAGTTCATTGGCATGTTTACAATCAAATTTGACAAGAATGTCACCTGAGTTAGGTCCATTGGCGCATTTACAATTAAATTTGACTAAAATTTCACCTGGATTATATCCATTCAAATTTGACTAAAATTTCACATTGATTTGGTTTAATGGCGTGTTCCCAATCAGATTTGGCTAAAATTTCACATGGATTATGTTTATTGGTGCACTTCGAATCAAATTTGACTAAAATTTCACATTGGTTTGATTCATTGGTGCGTTCCCAATCAAATTTCACTAAAATTTCACATGAGTTTGGTTCATTGGCGTCTTTACAATCAAATTTGACTAGAATTTCACTTGAATTATTTTCATTTGCATGTTTCCAATCAAATTTTACTAAAATTTCACATTTGTTTGGTTCATTGGCGCGTTCCCAATCAAATTTGACTAAAATTTCACCTGAGTTTTGCCGTTTAGAATCAAATTTGACTAAATTTCACCTGGATTATGCTCATTTGTGTGTTTCCAATCAAATTTAACTAAAATTTCACAATAGTTTGGTTCGTTTGCGCGTTCCCATTCAAATTTGATTAAATTTTCGCCTAAATTTGGTCCATTAGTGCATTTAAAATCAAATTTGACTAAAATTTCACCTGGGTTATGTTCATTTGCGTGTTTCCAATCAAATTTGACTAGAATTTCACATTGGATTGGTTCATTGGCACTTTTCCAATCAAATTTGACTAAAATTTCACATTGGTTTGGTTCATTGGCGCGTTCCCAATCAAATTTGACTAAAATTTCACCTGAATTTGGTTCATTGGCGCGATTACAATCAAATTTGACTAAAATTTCATCTGGATTATATTCATTTTAGTGTTTCCAATCAAATTTGACTAAAATTTCACATTGATTTGGTTCATTGGTGCATTACCAATCAAATTGAACTAAAATTACACATGAGTTTGGTTCATAAGCGCGTTAACAGTCAAATATGACTAAAATTTCACCAGGATTATGTTCGTTTGCATGTTTTCAATCAAATTTGACTAAAATTTCACATTGATTTGGTTCATTGGCACGTTCCCAATCAATTTTGACTAAAATCTCACCTGAATTTGGTTTATTGGCGTGTTCACAATCAAATTTGACAATAATGTCACCTGGATTATGTTCATTTGCGTATTTTCAATCAAATTTGACTAAACTTTCACATTGATTTGGTTCATTGGCACGTTCCCAATCAATTTTGACTAAAATCTCACCTGAATTTGGTTTATTGGCGTGTTCACAATCAAATTTGACAATAATGTCACCTGGATTATGTTCATTTGCGTATTTTCAATCAAATTTGACTAAACTTTCACATTGATTTGGTTCATTGGGGCGTTCCCAATTAAATTTAACTAAAATTTCACCTGAGTTTGGTTCATTGGCGTGTTCCCAAATGAGTTTGACTAAAATTTAACATGAGTGTGGTTCATTGGCGCATTTACAATCAAATTTGACTAAAATTTCACCTGGATTATATTCATTGGAGCACTTCCAATCAAATTTGACAAAAATTTCACATTTGTTTGGTTCATTAGCACGTTCCTCATCAAATTTTCCTAAAATTTCGCATGATTTTGGTTCATTGGCGTGTTTACAATCAAATTTGCCTAAAATTTCACTAGGATTATGTTCATTTGCGTGTTTACAATCAAATTTTACTAAAATCTCACATTGGATTGGTTTATTGACGCGTTTCCAATCAAATTTGACTAAAAGTTCACCAGAGTTTGGTTCGTTTGCCTGTTTCCAATCAAATTTGATTAAAATTTCACATTGGTTTAGTTCATTGGCATGTTCACAATCAGATTTGACTAAAATTTCACATTGGTTTGGTTCATTGGCGCGTTTCCAATCAAATTTGACTAAAATTTCACGTGGATTCTGTTTATTTGCTTGTTTCCAATCAAATTTGACTAAAATTTCACGTGGATTCTATTTATTTGCGTGTTTCCAATCAAATTTGACTAAAACTTCACATTGATTTGGTTCATTGGCGTGTTCAAAATCAAGTTTGACTAAAATTTCACATTGATTTGGTTCATTGGCGCTTTCTGAATCAAATTTGACTAAAATTTCTCTTGAGTTTCGTTTATTAGCGCGTTTACAATCAAATTTGACTAAAATTTCGCCTGAATTATATTCATTTGCATGTTTCCAATCAAATTTGACTAAAATTTTACAATGGTTTGGTTTATTTGTACGCTCCCATTCAAATTTGATTAAAATCTCACCTAAATTTGGTTCATTGGAGCATTTAAAATCAAATTTGACTAAAATTTCACATGGATTATGTTCATTTACGTGTTTCCAATCAAATTTGACTAAAATTTCACATGGATTTGGTTCATTGGCGCATTCCCAATCAAATTTGACTAAAATTTCACCTGAGTTTGGTTCATTGGCACGTTTATAATTAAATTTGACTATAATGTCACCTGCATTATATTCATTTGCGTATTTACAACCAAATTTGACTAAAAATTTACATTAATTTGGTTCGTTGGCTCGTTTCCAGTCAAATTTGACAAAAATTTCACCTGAGTTTGGTTTGTTGGCGCGTTTACAATCAACTTTTACTATAATGTCACCTGGATTATGCTCATTTGCATGTCTCCAACCAAGTTTGACTAAAATTTCACATTGATTTGTTCATTGGCGCGTTCCGAATCAAATTTGCCTAAAATTTCACCTAAGTTTGGTTCATTGGCGCGTTTACAATCAAATTTGACCAAAATTTCACCTGGATTATGTTCATTTGCGTGTTTCCAATCAAATTTGACAAAAATTTCACTTTGATTTGGTTCATTGGTGCTTCCCAATCAAATTTGACTAAATTTTCACCTGACTTTGGTTCATTGCCGCGTTTACAATCAAGATTTGACTAAAATTTCACATGGATTATGTTCATTTACGTGTTTCCAATTAAATTTGACTAAAATTTCACATGGATTTGGTTCATTGGCACGTTCCCAATAAAATTTGACTAAAATTTCACCTGAGCTTGGTTTATTGGCGCGTTTACAATCAAATTTGATTAAATTTCACCTGGATTATGTTCATTTGCGTGTTTCCAATTAAATTTGACTAAAATTTCACAATGGTTTGGTTCGTTTGCGTGTTCCCATTGAAATTTGATTAAATTTTCACGTAAATTTGGTTTATTAGTGCGTTTAAAATTAAATTTTACTAAAATTTCACCCGGACTATGTTCATTTGCGTGTTTCCAATCAAATTTGACAAGAATTTCATATTGGTTTGGTTCATTGGCACTTTCCTAATCAAATTTGACTAAAATTTCACATTGGTTTGGTTCATTGGCGCGTTCCAAATCAAATTTGACTAAAATTTCACCCGAGTTTGGTTCATTGGAGCAATTACAATCAAATTTTGACTAAAATTTCACATTGATTTGGTTCATTGGTGCGTTCCCAATGAAATTGGACTAAAATTTCATATGAGTTTGGTTCATTGGCGCGTTAACAATCAAATTTGACTAAAATTTCACCAGGATTATGTTCATTTGCGTGTTTTCAATAAAATTTGACTAAAATTTCATATTGATTTGGTTCATTGGCACGTTCCCAATCAAATTTGACTAAAATTTCACCTGAGTTTGGTTCATTGGCGTGTTCACAATCAAATTTGACAATAATGTCACCTGGATTATGTTCATTTGTGAATTTGAATCGAATTTGACTAAACTTTCGCATTGATTTGGTTCATTGGGGCGTTCCCAATCAAATTTGACTAAAATTTCACCTAAGTTTGGCTCATTGGCGCGTTCCCAAATGAATTTGACCAAAATTTAACCTGAGTGTGGTACATTGGCGCGTTGACAATCAAATTTGACTAAAATTTCACCTTGATTATGTTCATTGGAGCACTTCCAATCAAATTTGACAAAAAAATTCACATTGATTGGGTTCCTTGGCGCGTTCCTAATCAAATTTTACTAAATTTCGCATGAGTTTGGTTCATTGGCGCATTTACAATAAAATTTGCCTTAAATTTCACTAGGATTATGTTTATTTGCGTGTTTATAATCAAATTTTACTAAAATTTCACATTGGGTTGGTTTATTGACGCGTTCCCAATCAAATTTGACTAAAAGTTCACCAGAGTTTGGTTCGTTTGCCTGTTTCCAATCAAATTTGATTAAAATTTCACATTGGTTTGGTTCATTGGCGTGTTCCCAATCAAATTTGACTAAAAGTTCACCAGAGTTTGGTTCGTTTGCCTGTTTCCAATCAAATTTGATTAAAATTTCACATTGGTTTGGTTCATTGGCGCGCTCCCAATCAGATTTGACTTAAATTTCACATTGGTTTGGTTCATTAGCATGTTTCCAATCAAATTTGACTAAAATTTCACCTGAATTTGGTTAATTGGCGCGTTTACAATCAAATTTGACTAAAATTTCACGTGGATTATGTTTATTTGCGTGTTTCAAATCAAATTTGACTAAAACTTCACATTGGTTTGGTTCATTGGCGTGTTCCCAATCAAATTTGACTAACATTTCACATTAATTTGGTTCATTGGCGCATTCTGAATCAAATTTGACTAAAATTTCTCTTGAGTTTCGTTTATTGGCGCGTTTACCGTCAAATTTGACTAAAATTTCACCTGAATTATATTCATTTGCGTGTTTCCAATCAAATTTGACTAAAATTTCACAATGGCTTGGTTTATTTGCGGGTTCCCATTCAAATTTGATTAAAATTTCACCTAAATTTGGTTCATTAGAGCGTTTAAAATCAAATTTGACTAAAATTTCACATGGATTATGTTCATTTGCGTGTCGCCAATCAAATTTGACTAAAATTTCGCATTGATTTGGTTCATTGGCTGATTCCCAATCAAATTGGACTAAAATTTCATCGGAGTTCGGTTCATTGGCTCGTTTACAATCAAATTTGACTATAATATCATTTGCATTATATTCATTTGCATATTTACAACCAAATTTGACTTAAATTTCACATTAATTTGGTTCGTTGGCACATTCCCAGTCAAATATGACTAAAATTTCACCTGAGTTTGGTTCGTTGGCGCGTTTACAATCAAATTTTACTATAATGTTACCTGGATTATGTTCATTTGCATGTTTCCAACCAAATTTGACTAAAATTTCACATTGATTTGGTCAATTGGCGGGTTCCTAATAAAATTTGGCTAAAATTTCATGTGAGTTTGGTTCATTGGCGCGTTTACAATCCAATTTGATTAGAAATTCACCTGGATTATGTTCATTTGCGTGTTTCCAATCAAATTTGACTAAAATTTCAATTTGATTTGGCTCATTAGCGCGTTTACAATCAAATTTGACTAAAATTTCACTAGGATTATATTCATTTGCGTGTTTCCAATAAAATTTGGCTAAAATTTCAAATTGATTTGGTTCATTAGCATGTTTCCAATCAAATTTGACTGAAATTTCACCTGAGTTTGGTTCATTAGCGTGTTTACAATCAAATTCGACTGAAATTTCACCGGGATTATGTTCATTTGTGTGTTTCCAATCAAATTCGTCTAAAATTTCACAAAGGTTTAGTTCGTTTGCGTGTTCCCAATCAAATTTAACTAAAATTTCACCCGAGTTTGGTTCATTGGTGCGTTTACAATCAAATTCGACTTCAATGTCACCTGAATTACGTTCATTTACATATTTCCAATCAAATTTGACTAAAATTTCATAGTGATTTGGTTCATTGGCGCGTTCCTAATCATATTTGACTAAAATTTCTCCTGAGTTTGGTTCATTGGCGCGCTTACAAAAATTTCACTTGGATTATGTTCATTGGTGAGCTTCCAATCAAATTTGACTAAAATTTCACATTGGTTTGGTTCATTGGCGCGTTCCCCATTAAATTTTACTAAAATTTCGCTTGAATTTGGTTCATTAGTACGTTCACAATGAAATTTGACTAAAATTTCACGTGAATTTGGTTTATTAGCGCATTAACAACCAAATTTGACTAAAATTTCACCAGATTATGTTCATTTGCGTGTTTCCAATCAAATCTGACTAAAATTTAACATTCATTTAGTTCATTAGCACGTTCCAAATCAAATTTGATTAAAATTTCACCTATGTTTTGTTCATTGGCACATTTAAAATCAAATTTGACTAAAATTTCACATGGATTGTGTTCATTTGCATGTTTCCAATCAAATTTGACTAAAATTTCACATTGATTTGGTTCATTGGCGCATTCTCAATCAAATTTGACTAAAATTTCACCTGAGTTTGGTTCATTGGTGCGTTTACAATCAAATTTGACTATAATGTCACCGGCATTATGTTCATTTGCATATTTCCAACCAAATTTGACTAAAATTTCACATTAATTTGGTTCATTGGCGTGTTCCCAATCAAATTTGACTAAACAATCACTTGAGTTTGGTTCGTTGGCGCGTTTACAGTCAAATTTGATTATAATGTCACCTGGATTATGTTCATTTGTGTGTTTCTAACCAAATTTGACTAAAATTTCACATTGATTTGTTCATTGGCGCGTTTCAAATCAAATTTGACTAAAATTTCACCTGAGTTTGGTTCATTTGGCGCGTTTACAATCAAATTTGGCTAAGATTTCACTTGGATTATGTTCATTTACGTGTTTCCAATCAAATTTGACTAAAATTTCACATTGATTTGGTTCATTGGCGCGTTCCCAATCAAATTTGACTAAATTTTCACCTGAGTTTAGTTCATTGGCGCGTTTACAATCAAATTTGACTAAAATTTCACGTGGACTACGTTCATTTGTGTGTTTCCAATCAAATTTGACTAAAATTTCACATTGATTTGGTTCATTAGTGCGTTCCCAATAAAATTTGACTAAAATTTCACGTGAGTTTGGTTTATTGGCGCGTTTACATTCAAATTTGACTAAAATCTCATCTGGATTATGTTCATTTCCATGTTTCCAATCAAATTTGACTAAAATTTCACAATGGTTTTGTTCGTTTGCACGTTCCCATTCAAATTTGATTAAATTTTCACCTAAATTTGGTTCATTAGCGCGTTTAAAATCAAATTTGACTAAAATTTCACCTACATTATGTTCATTTGCGTGTTCCCAATCAAATTTGACTAAAATTTCACATTGGCTTGGTTCATTAGCACGTTCCCAATCAAATTTGACTAAAATTTCACATTAGTTTGGTTCTTTGGCGCGTTCCCAATCAAATTTCACTAAAATTTCATCTGAGTTTGGTTCATTGTCTCGTTTACAATCAAATTTGACTAAAATTTCACGTGGATTATGTTAATTTGCGTGTTTCCAATCAAATCTGACTAATATTTCCCATTGATTTAGTTCATTGGCACGTTCCCAATCAAATTTGACTAAAATTTCACTTGAGTTTGGTTCATTGGCGCATTAACAATCAAATTTGACTAAAATTTCACCTAGATTTTGTTCATTGGTGCGCTTCCAATCAAATTGGACTAAAATTTCACCTGAGTTTGGTTCATTGGCGCGTTTACAATCGAATTTGACTATAATGTCACCTGCATTATGTTCATTTGCTTATTTCCAACCAAATTTGACTAAAATTTTGCAACGATTATGTTCATTTGTGTGTTTCCAATCAAATTTGATTAAAATCTCACGTTAACTTAGTTCATTGGCATGTTGCCAATCAAATTTGACTAAAATTTCACCTGAGTTTGGATCGTTGGCACCTTTACAATAAAATTTAACTATAATGTCACATGGATTAGGTTCATTTGCTCAAATTTGAATAAAATTTCATGTGGATTATGTTCATTTGCGTGATTCCAATTAAATTTGATTAAAATTTCACATTGATTTGGTTCATGGGCGTGTTCCCAATTAAATTTGACTAAAATTTCACCTGAGTTTGGTTTATTGGCGCGTTTACAATCAAATTTGACTAAAATCTCACCTGAATTATGTTCATTTGTGTGTTTCCAATTAAATTTGACTAAAATTTCACAATGGTTTGGTTCATTTCCACGTTCCCATTCAAATTTGATTAAAATTTCACATAAGTTTGGTTCATTAGCACGTTTAAAATCAAATTTGACTAAAATTTCACCTGAGTTTGGTTCATTGTCGCGTTTACAATCAAATTTGACTAAAATTTTACTAGGATTATGTTTATTTGCGTGTTTCCAATAAAATTTGACTAAAATTTCACATTGATTTGGTTCATTGGCATGTTCCCAATCAAATTTGACTGAAATTTCACCTGAGTTTGGTTCATTAGCTCCTTTACAATCAAATTTGACTAAAATTTCACCTGGATTATATTCATTTACGATTTTCCAATCAAATTCGTCTAAAATTTCACAATGGTTTGGTTCGTTTGCGCGTCCCCAATCAAATTTAATTAAAATTTCACCAGAGTTTGGTTCATTGGCGTGTTTACAATCAAATTTGACTATAATATCACCTGGATTATTTTTATTGGCGTATTTCCAATCAAATTTGACTAAAATTTCACATTGATTTGGTTCGTTGGTGCGTTTCGAATCAAATTTAACTAAAATTTCACCTGAGTTTGGTTCATATGTGCGTTTACAATCAAATTTGACTATAGTGTCACCTGGATTACGTTCATTTGCGTATTTCCAGTCATATTTGACTAAGATTTCACAATGATTTGGTTCATTAGCGCGCTTACAAAAATTTCACCTGGATTATGTTCATTGGTGCGCTTCCAATCAAATTTGACAAAAAATTAACATTGGTTTGGTTCATTGGCGGGTTCCCCATCAAATTTTACTAAAATTTCACCTGAATTTGGTTCATTGGTACATTTACAATCAAATTTGACTAAAATTTCACCTGAGTTTGGTTCATTGGCGCATTAAAAACAAAATCTGACTAAAATTTCACCTAGATTATGTTCATTTGCGTGTTTCCAATCAAATCTAACTAAATTTTCACATTGATTTAGTTTCCAATCAAATTTGACTAAAATTTCACCTAATTTTGGTTCATTGGCGCGTTTAAAAAGAAATTTGACGAAAATTTCACGTGGATTACGTTCATTTACGTGTTTCCAATCAAATTTGACCAAAATTTCACATTGATTTGGTTCATTAGCACATTCCCAATCGAATTTGACTAAAATTTCACTTGAGTTTGGTTCGTTGGTGCGTTCCCAATCAAATTTGACTAAAATTTCACCTGAGTGTGGTTCGTTGGCACGTTTACAATCAAATTTGACTATAACGTCACCTGGATTATGTTCATTTGCGTGTTTCCAACCAAATTTCACTAAAATTTCGCATTGAGTTGTTCATTGGCACGTTCCGAATCAAATTTGACTAAAGTTTCACTTGAGTTTTGTTCATTAGCGCATTTCCAATCAAATTTGACTAAAATTTCACCTGGATTATATTCATTTGCGTGTTTACAATCAAATTTGACTAAAATTTCATTTTGGTTTGGTTCATTGAAGCGTTTACAATTAAATTTTACTAAAATTTCATCTAAGTTTGGTTCATTTGCATTTTTCCAATCAAATTTGACGAAAATTTCACATTGATTAGGTTCATTGGCACATTCTCAATCAAATTTGACTAAAGTTTCAATTGAGTTTTGTTCATTGGCACTTTTACAATCAAATTTGACAAAAATTTCGCATGGATTATGTTCATTTGCGTGTTTACAATCAAATTTGAGTAAAATTTTATTCTAATTTGGTTCATTGAAGCGTTTCCAATCAAATTTGACTAAAATTTCGCATGGATTATGTTCATTTGCGTGTTTACAATCAAATTTGAGTAAAATTTTATTTTAGTTTGGTTCATTGAAGTGTTCCCAATCAAATTTGACTAAAATTTCATCTAAGTTTGGTTTATTTGCATTTTTCCAATCAAATTTGACGAAAATTTCACATTGATTAGGTTCATTGGCACATTCTCAATCAAATTTGACTAAAATTTCCCGCTGGTTTGGTTAATTGGCGCGTTCCTAATCAAATTTGACTAAAATTTTACCTGAGTTTGGTTCATTGGCGCATTTACAATCAAATTTGACTAAAATTTCACATTGATTACTTTCATTTGCATGTTTCCAATCAAATTTGACTAAAATTTCACATTTGTTTCGTTCATTGGCGCGTTCCCAACCAAATTTGACTAAAATTTCACATTGATTTGGTTCATTGGTGCGTTTAAAATCTAATTTGACTAAAATTTCACATGGCTTATGTTCATTTGCGCGTTTCGAATCAAATTTGACTAAAATTTCACATTGTTTTGGTTCATTGGCGCATTCCCAATCAAATTTGACTAAAATTTCACCTGAGTTTGGTTCATTGGCGCATTAACAATCAAATTTGACAATAATGTCACCTGCATTATGTTCATTTACGTATTTCCAACCAAATTTGACTAAAATTTCACATTAATTTGGTTCGTTGGTGCGTTCCCAATCAAATTTGACTAAAATTTCACCTTAATTTGGTTTGTTGGCGCGTTTATAATCAAATTTGACTGTAATGTCACCTGGATTATGTTCATTTGCGTGTTTCTAACCAAATTTGACTAAAATTTCACATTCAGTTGTTCATTGGCGCGTTTCGAACCAAATTTGACTAAAGTTTCACCTGAGTTTTGTTCATTGGTGCGTTTACAATCAAATTTGACTAAAATTTTATTTTGATTTGGTTCATTGAAGCGTTCCCAACCAAATTTGACTAAAATTTCATCTAAATTTGGTTCATTTGCATTTTTCCAATCAAATTTGATGAAAATTTCACATTGATTTGGTTCATTTGCACATTCCCAATCAAATTTGACTAAAATTTCACATTGGTTTGGTTAATTGGCGCGTTCCCAATCAAATTTGACTAAAATTTCTCCTGAGTTTGGTTCATTGGCGTATTTACAATCAAATTTGACTAAAATTTCACCTTAATTATTTTCATTTGCATGTTTCCAATCAAATTTGAGTAAAATTTCACATTTGTTTGGTTCATTGGGGCGTTCCCAATCAAATTTGACTAAAATTTCATCTGAGTTTGGTTCATTGGCACATTTACAATCAAATTTGACTAAAATTTCACCTGGATAATTTTCATTTGCATGTTTCCAATCAAATTTGACTAAATTTTCACCAGGATTATGTTCATTTGCCTGTTTTCAATCAAATTTGACTAAAATTTCACATTACTTTGGTTCATTGGTGCGTTCCCAATCAAATTGGACTAAAACTTCACATGAGTTTGGTTCATTAGCGCGGTAACAATCAAATTTGACTAAAATTTGACTAGGATTATGTTCATTTGCGTGTTTTCAATAAAATTTGATTAAATTTCACATTGATTCAGTTCATTGGCACGTTCTCAATCAAATTTGACTAAAATTTCACCTAAGTTTGGTTCATTAGCGTGTTTACAACCAAATTTGACAATAATGTCACTTGGATTTTGTTCATTTGCATATTTTCAATCAAATTTAACTAAACTTTCACATTGATTTGGTTCATTGGCACGTTCCCAATCATATTTGACTAAAATTTCACCTAAGTTTGGTTCATTGGCGCGTTCCCAAATGAATTTTACTAAAATTTCACCTATGTTTGGTTCATTGGCACGTTTACAATCAAATTTGACTAAAATTTTACTAGGATTATGTTCGTTAGCGTGTTTCCAATAAAATTTGACTAAAATTTCACATTGATTTGGTTCATTGGCGTGTTCCCAATCAAATTTGACTGAAATTTCACTTGAGTTTGGTTCATTAGCTCGTTTACAATCAAATTTGAGTAAAATTTCACATGGATTATGTTCATTTACGTGTTTCCAATCAAATTCGTCTAAAATTTCACAATGGTTCGGTTCGTTTGCGCGTTCCCAATAAATTTTATTAAAATTTCACCAGAGTTTGGCTCATTGGCGCGTTTACAATCAAATTTCACTATAATATCACCTAGATTATTTTCATTGGTGTGTTTCCAATCAAATTTGACTAAAATTTCACATTGATTTGGTTCATTGATGCGTTCCGAATCAAATTTAACTAAAATTTCACTTGAGTTTGGTTCATTGGTGCATTAACAATCAAATTTGACTAAAATTTCACCTGAATTTTGTTCATTGGTGCGCTTCCAATCAAATTGGACTAAAATTTCACCTGAGTTTGTTTTATTGGCGCGTTTACAATCGAATTTGACTATAATGTCACCTGCATTATGTTCATTTGCTTATTTCCAACCAAATTTGACTAAAATTTCACGTGGATTATGTTAATTTGCGTGTTTCCAATCAAATTTGACTAATATTTCCCATTGATTTAGTTCATTAGCACGTTCCCAATCAAATTTGACTAAAATTTCACTTGAGTTTGGTTCATTGGCGCATTAACAATCAAATTTGACTAAAATTTCACCTAGATTTTGTTCATTGGTGCGCTTCCAATCAAATTGGACTAAAATTTCACCTGAGTTTGGTTCATTGGCGCGTTTACAATCAAATTTGACTAAAATTTCACCTAGATTTTGTTCATTGGTGCGCTTCCAATCAAATTGGACTAAAATTTCACCTGAGTTTGGTTCATTGGCGCGTTTACAATCAAATTTGACTAAAATTTCACCTGAGTTTGGTTCATTGGCGCGTTTACAATCGAATTTGACTATAATGTCACCTGCATTATGTTCATTTGCTTATTTCCAACCAAATTTGACTAAAATTTTGCAACGATTATGTTCATTTGTGTGTTTCCAATCAAATTTGATTAAAATCTACGTTAACTTGGTTCATTAGCACGTTGCCAATCAAATTTGACTAAAATTTCACCTGAGTTTGGATCATTGGCACCTTTACAATAAAATTTAACTATAATGTCACATGGATTATGTTCATTTGCTCAAATTTGAATAAAATTTCATGTGGATTACGTTCATTTGCGTGATTCCAATTAAATTTGATTAAAATTTCACATTGATTTGGTTCATTGGCGTGTTCCCAATTAAATTTGACTAAAATTTCACCTGAGTTTCGTTTATTGGCGCGTTTACAATCAAATTTGACTAAAATTTCACCTGAATTATGTTCATTTGTGTGTTTCCAATTAAATTTGACTAAAATTTCACAATGGTTTGGTTCATTTCCACAGTCCCATTCAAATTTGATTAAAATTTCACCTAAGTTTGGTTCATTAGCACGTTTAAAATCAAATTTGACTAAAATTTCACCTGAGTTTGGTTCATTATCGCGTTTACAATCAAATTTGACTAAAATTTTACTAGGATTATGTTCATTTGCGTGTTTCCAATAAAATTTGACTAAAATTTCACATTGATTGGTTCATTGGCATGTTCCCAATCAAATTTGACTGAAATTTCACCTGAGTTTGGTTCATTAGCTCCTTTACAATCAAATTTGACTAAAATTTCACCTGGATTATGTTCATTTACGATTTTCCATTCAAATTCGTCTAAAATTTCACAATGGTTTGGTTCGTTTGCACGTCCCCAATCAAATTTAATTAAAATTTCACCAGAGTTTGGTTCATTGGCGTGTTTACAATCAAATTTGACTATAATATCACCTGGATTATTTTTATTGGCGTATTTCCAATCAAATTTGACTAAAATTTCACATTGATTTGGTTCATTGGTGCGTTTCGAATCAAATTTAACTAAAATTTCACCTGAGTTTGGTTCATATGTGCGTTTACAATCAAATTTGACTATAGTGTCACCTGGATTACGTTCATTTGCGTATTTCCAACCAAATTTGACTAAGATTTCACAATGATTTGGTTCATTGGCACGCTTACAAAAATTTCACCTGTATTATGTTCATTGGTGCGCTTCCAATCAAATTTGACAAAAAATTAACATTGGTTTGGTTCATTGGCGCGTTCCCCATCAAATTTTACTAAAATTTCACCTGAATTTGGTTCATTGGTACGTTTACAATCAAATTTGACTAAAATTTCACCTGATTTTGGCTCATTGGCGCATTAAAAACAAAATTTGACTAAAATTTCACCTAGATTATGTTCATTTGCGTGTTTCCAATCAAATCTAACTAAATTTTGACATTGATTTAGTTTCCAATCAAATTTGACTAAAATTTCACCTAAATTTGGTTCATTGGCGTGTTTAAAAAGAAATTTGACTAAAATTTCACATGGATTATGTTCATTTGCGTGTTTCCAATCAAATTTAACTAAAATTTCACATTAATTTGGTTCATTAGCACATTCCTAATCGAATTTGACTAAAATTTCACTTGAGTTTGGTTCGTTGGCGCGTTCCCAATCAAATTTGACTAAAATTTCATCTGAGTTTGGTTCATATGTGCGTTTACAATCAAATTTGACTATAGTGTCACTTGGATTATGTTCATTTGCGTATTTTCAATCAAATTTGACTAAACTTTCACATTGATTTGGTTCATTGGCATGTTCCAAATCAAATTTGACTAAAATTTCACCTAAGTTTGGTTCATTGGCGCGTTCCCAAATGAATTTTACTAAAATTTCACCTATGTTTGGTTCATTGTCACGTTTACAATCAAATTTGACTAAAATTTTACCAGGATTATGCTCGTTAGCGTGTTTCCAATAAAATTTGACTAAAATGTCACATTGATTTGGTTCATTGGCGTGTTCCCAATCAAATTTGACTGAAATTTCACCTGAGTTTGGTTCATTAGCTCGTTTACAATCAAATTTGAGTAAAATTTCACATAGATTATGTTCATTTGCGTGTTTCCAATCAAATTCGTCTAAAATTTCACAATGGTTCGGTTCGTTTGCGCATTCCCAATAAATTTTATTAAAATTTCACCAGAGTTTGGTTCATTGGCGCGTTTACAATCAAATTTCACTATAATATCACCTAGATTATTTTCATTGGCATGTTTCCAATCAAATTTGACTAAAATTTCACATTGATTTTGTTCATTGGTGCGTTCCGAATCAAATTTAACTAAAATTTCACCTGAGTTTGGTCATTGGTGCGTTTACAATCAAATTTGACTATAGTGTCACCTGGATTACGTTCATTTACGTATTTTCAATCAAATTTGACTAAAAGTTGACAATGATTTGGTTCATTGGAACGTTCCCAATCAAATTTGAATAAAATTTCACCTGAGTTTGGTTCATTGGCACCCTTACAAAAATTTCACCTGGATTGTGTTCATTGGTGCGCTTCCAATCAAATTTGACAAAAAATTAACATTGGTTTGGTTCATTGGAGCGTTCCCCATCAAATTTTACTAAAATTTCACCTGAATTTGGTACATTGGTACGTTCACAATCAAATTTGCCTGAAATTTCACCTGAGTTTGGTCATTGGCTCATTAACAACCAAATTTAACTAAAATTTCACCTGGATTATGTTCATTTGCATGTTTCCAATCAAATCTGACTAAAATTTCACATTGATTTAGTTCATTGACGCGTTCCCAATCATATTTGACTAAAATTTTACCTAAATTTGGGTCATTGGCGTGTTTAAAATCAAATTTGATTAAAATTTCACATGGATTATGTTCATTTACGTGTTTCCAATCAAATTTGACTAAAATTTCACATTGATTTGGTTCATTGGCACTTTCTCAATCAAATTTGACTAAAATTTCACCTGAGTTTGGGTCATTGGCAAGTTCCCAATCAAATTTGACTAAAATTTCACCTGAATTTGGTTCGTTGGCGCGTTTAAAATCAAATTTGACTATAATATCACCTGGATTATGTTCATTTGCGTGTTTCCAACCAAATTTAACTAAAATTTCACATTGAGTTGTTCATTGGCGCGTTCCGAATCAAATTTGACTAAAATTTCACTTGAGTTCTGTTCATTGGCGCGTTTACAATCAAATTTGGCTAAATTTCACCTGGATTATGTTCATTTGCGTGTTTACAATCAAATTTGACTAAAATTTCATTTTAGTTTGGTTCATTGAAGCGTTCCCAATGAAATTTGACTAAAATTTCTTCTGAGTTTGGTTCATTTACGTGTTTCCAATCAAATTTGACAAAAATTTCACATTGGTTTGGTTCATTGGCACGTTCCCAATCAAATTTGTCCAAAATTTCACATTGGTTTGGTTTATTGGCACGTTCCCAACCAAATTTGACTAAAATTTCACTTGAGTTTGGTTCGTTGGCGCGTTTAAAATCAAATTTGACAAAAATTTCACATTGATTTGGTTCTTGGCGCAGTCCCAATCAAATTTGACTAAAATTTCACCTGAGTTTGGTTCGTTGGCGCGTTTAAAACCAAATTTGACTAAAATTTCACATTGAGTTGTTCATTGGCGCCTTCCGAATCAAATTTGACTAAAGTTTCACCTGAGATTTGTTCATTGGCACGTTTACAATCAAATGTAGATAAAATTTCACCTGGATTATGTTCATTTGTGTGTTTACACTCAAATTTGACTAAAATTTCATTTTGGTTTGGTTCATTGAAGCGTTCCCAATGAAATTTGACTAAAATTTCATCTGAGTTTGGTTCATTTACGTGTTTCCAATCAAATTTGATAAAAATTTCACATTAGTTTGGTTCATTGGCACGTTCCCAATCAAATTTGACTAAAATTTCACATTTGTTTGGTTCATTGGTGCGTTTCCAATCAAATTTGACTAAAATTTCACTTGAGTTTAGTTCGTTGGCGTGTTTAAAATTAAATTTGACTAAAATTTCACATTAATTTGGTTCTTTGGCACATTCCCAATCAAATTTGACTATAATGTCACATGCATTATGTTCATTTGCATCATTCCAACCATATTTGACAAAAAATTCACATTAATTTGGTTCGTTTGCGCATTCCCTATCAAATTTGACTAAAATTTCACTTGAGTTTGTTTTGTTGGCGCGTTTACAATCAAATTTGACTATAATGTCACCTGGATTACGTTCATTTGAGTGTTTCCAACCAAATTTGACTAAAATTTTTCATTGAGTTGTTCATTGGCGCGTTCCGAATCAAATTTGACTAAAGTTTAACCTGAGTTTTGTTCATTGGCGCGTTTACAATCAAATTTGACTAAAATTTCACCTGGATTATATTCATTTGCGTGTTTACAATCAGATTTGACTAAAATTTCATTTTGGTTTGGTTCATTGAAGCGTTCACAATCAAATTTGACTAAAATTTCATCTAAGTTTGGTTCATTTGCATTTTTCCAATCAAATTTGATGAAAATTTCGCATTGATTTGGTTCATTGGCACATTCCCAATCAAATTTTACTAAAAGTTCACATTGGTTTGGTTAATTGGCGCGTTCCCAATCAAATTTGTAGAACCCCAAATGATTCAGTATTTTTGTTTAAAGTATTTGAAGTATTTTTATTTAAATTATTATCCGAAGATGTAAGCTTCCGCTAAAACGTATACACTTGTTACTAAACCACCGGTTAAGCTAAGTAAAGTAAGTAGCGTTCCGATCCACTAGGGGACGGGGCGTTACAGCGTGGTATCAGAGCAAGGTTTAGCTGGTTCTGTAGACCAAGTATGTTTTTTTTAAAAACAAAAGGAAAATGAAAAGTTTAAGGTGTTCCATGGCATCGTGCATCCATCCATCAACCTCATCCTATGGCCTTATGTTCATGTTTAAAGTTAATGATTATGTTTACGTTATGATGCTTTGATATGATTTAGAGATGTGTTATTTAAAGATATGTAATGGACTTGGGCAAAAGCTAAGGGCTTAAAGAGAATTGCGTGATATGAAAGTTTAAATATTTGCATGTTTTCTTTAAGTAAAGAAAAAGTATGATGTATGTGAAAATGCAACAGATATGACTCGTAGAACGGCTAGGGCATATAGAGAAGCATTGAACCGTAGAATTGCTATTCATTCCTATGAAAACTATGTAACTGATTCGAGCCGACCGTTTAGCGAACATGTGTATGACATCTATGAGAGATGCATGACGGCAGTTAATGCTGGTATGGAGATCACGCATATTGAGGTCATAAATAACCTCATACACTCCCTCCCACCTTAATGGGGAGATATGAGAGTCACGTTTAGGGATGAAATGTTAGAAGGCAGCCCAAACCTGTTCGAGTTTGAGAGGTATTGCCATACCCTGATTGATTTGTGGGATGATATAATCCATAAAGAGCCTGAGAAGGAACCTTTGGTTGAGGAAGAAGATCCCGAAGAAGAACCCGAGGATGATTTAGAGAATGATCCTGAGCTTGAGCCACAGGTTGAGATGGACATAGAGTCCGGACTTGAGGCGGAAGACTCCTCCGAAGATGAAGCTCCACCAAAGAAGATCTGTAGAACTTATAGGCATTTGATTTAAATCCTTGTAATAGCTTCCCTTATGTCAAGAAATAAAATACTATCTTCTTTGCTTTAGTATTCAAAGAATGAAACTAATAAGAACCATATGTTTTGTCTAAAGGAAATGGCCCGCGCAAACCAAAACTTGATAAGAGACCTCCTCCGAGCGGTTCAAGACCTAGGCAAGCAAAACACGAACCAAGCTCAACCCCTACCACTAGCTCCTAATGTTTCAAACCATGCTTCAGTGGTCGAGCAATTTCGAAGGTACAAGCCCCCTACCTTCAATGGAGAAGCTGATCCACTTGCAGCCAAGGAGTGGCATCACAAGTTGGAGCATATATTTCGATTGATAGGGTGCACGGATGCTCAGAAAGTCCAGTGTGCTGAGTTCATGTTCTTTGGTGATGCAAGTCACCGGTGGGACTCAATGTCAAGGACAAGGATCCCTGAACAACAAGCAGAATTGACTTGGGAGCAATTCAAAGGAGAAGTAATGGACAAGTACTTTCCCCAGTCTTTGAGGGATCATAAAGAAAGTGAATTCTTCCAACTCAAGCAAAAGACTATGTCCCTGACTGAGTATGAGAGGAAGTTTGATCAACATTCAAGGTATGCTCCACATTTGGTGAATACGGAGGATAAGAAGGTACGAAGGTTTGAACAAGGGCTGAACTCGGATATAAGCATGATACTTATGTCCCATCGCTTCACCACATACCGTGAAATGCTGGAAAGAGCTCATGCTATTTGGTACCAGAAGACTAGCGCCGAACAACATGGTCAACTGTTCAATCAACCGGACAGTGGTAACATAGAAAAGAGGAAATGGAATGGCCAAGACAAGGGAAAAGGCAAGTGGCAGAACAAGAAAGCTAATGGCGAAGCCAATGCCAGCAAAAGCATTGTACCGATTATTGCGCCCTGTTCTAAGTGTGGAAGGACACATCATGGCGAGTGCTTGCAAGGGAAAAATGTTTGTTTCCGATGTGGTAAGCCAGGACATATCATTAGGGATTGTCCCACATATACCCAGAAGAAGGATGATAACAGCGACCAGAACCAGAAAGGGAAAGCACGAGTTTTTGCATTGACTCAATAGGATGCAGAGGAAAACTCTAATGTCATAGCAGGATCTGTTAGATCAACTGAAAGGAGCTAAGGTATTTTCCAAGATCGACTTACGATCAGGATACCATCAACTGAAAGTAGAGACAAAGGATATACCTAAGATAGCTTTTAGAACTCGATATGGACACTACGAGTTTACGGTGATGCCGTTTGGGCTAACCAATGCACCTGCAGTGTTCATGGACCTGATGAATCAAGTGTTTCATCAATACTTGGATAAGTTTGTCATAGTCTTCATCGATGACATTCTGATATATTCCAAGAGTAAGGAGCAACATGAAGAGCACTTGAGAATAGCCTTAGAGGTATTACGCAAGGAGAACCTATATGTCAAATTCAAGAAATGCAAGTTTTAGCTTGAACGAGTTGGATTTCTTGGACATGTAGTTACTGCCCAAGGGATTGAAGTAGATCCAGCAAAATTAGAAGCAGTAACCAACTGAAAAGCACCAACAAATGCTGGCGAAGTACGGAGTTTTCTAGGACTGGCTGGATATTATAGGAGTTCACAAAAGGATTCTCCAAAACAGCTGGACCAATGATGCAGCTTACAAGGAAGGGAGTAAAATTCCAATGGATGGAAAAATGCGAACAAAGTTTCCAAGAACTTAAGCAGAAGTTGATATCAGCACCTGTATTAACAATACCTGAAGGTACAGAAGGGTTTGCTATATACAGCGATGCATCCAAGTGAGGATTGGGATACTCTAATGTAGAATGGAAAAGTGATAGCCTATGCTTCAAGATAATTGAAGAAACATGAGCAGAACTACCCGACGCATGATTTAGAACTTGCAGCGATAGTACATGCTTTGAAGATATGGCGACACTACTTGTATGGATGGAAGTGTGATATCTACACAGATCACAAAAGTCTCAAGTATTTCTTCACACAGAAGGAATTGAATATGCGACAAAGACGATGGTTGGAATTGGTGAACGATTACGACTGCACTATTCACTACCATTTGGGTAAGGCTAATGTTGTGGTCGACGCTCTAAGTAGAAAATCAATGGGACAATTGACGTCACTACCCACATCTCAAGTGGAGTTAGTCAAGGACTTGGAAAAGTTGCAGATCGAAGTGATTACCACACCAGGACAAGTCACTGCTCGTCTAGCAGCTTTAATAATTCGACCTACTCTTAGAGATCGAATTATAGAAGCACAAAATAAAGACTCATTTTTGCAGAAGATTAGGAATGAAGTTGGTACCGATAAGAAAAAAGACTTTGGAATAGCTGAGGATTAGGCACTGATATTTAGAGGAAGAATTTGCCTGCCTAATGATGAAGCCTTGAGAAACGAGATATTAAAAGAAGTTCATTCTACTCCCATACATCGCACATCCCGGTGGTACGAAAATGTATCGAGATCTTTGAGATACATTTTGGTGGAGAAATATGAAAAAAAGTATAGGGTTGTATGTGTAGAAGTGCATGGTATGTCAACAGGTTAAGGCAGAACACCAAAAACCAGCTGGATTGTTAAATCCACTAGATATACCTGAATGGAAATGGGAAAATATCACGATGGACTTTGTGGTTGGATTCCCAAAGTCAGCAAGAGGAAATAATGCTATATGGGTAGTAGTGGATCGACTAACGAAGTCAGCTCATTTTCTTTCAGTGAAAATGACATTCAGTTTAGACCAATTGGCACAGTTGTACATTAAAGAGGTTGTGAGATTACACGGTGCACCTGTATCCATTGTGTCTGACAGAGGCCCAAGGTTCATGTCCAAATTTTGGAAAAGTCTACAAGGAGGTATGGGAACGAAGCTGAACTTTAGTACAGCATATCACGCTCAGTCCGATGGTCAGTCTAAAAGGACCATCCAAACTTTGGAAGACATGCTGAGAACATGTGTTTTGGATCTAGGAGATAATTGGGAGTCATACTTACCTCTAGTAGAGTTCGCTTATAATAACAGTTTCCAAGCAACTATTGGAATAGCACCATATGAAGCTCTCTATGGTAGAAGATGTAGATCCCCTGTTCATTGGGATGAAGTCGGAGAGAAGAGAGTTTTAGGACCAGAAATAGTTGAAAGGACAGTCGAGGTAATCGATAAGATCCGTGCAAGAGCTATGCAGATACAAAGAGGAAGGATTTAGAATTCCAAGTTGGGGATAAAGTGTTTCTGAAAGTAGCACCGATGAAAGGTGTACTTAGATTTGGAAAGAAAGGCAAGCTACGACCCAGGTATATAGAACCTTTTGAGATACTTGATAGAGTCGGAAATGTGGCTTACCGACTAGCTTTGCCACCTGAATTATCGACAGTGCACAATGTGTTCCATATATCGATGATAAAGAAGTATGTACATGATCCTAATCATGTAGTGAGTTATCAAACCTTGGAGGTATAGAAAGATTTGTCGTACGAGGAACTACCGATCAAGATATTAGATCGAAAAGTGCATAAACTAAGGAATAAAGAGATTCAACTGGTTAAGATATAGTGGAATCATCACGGTGTAGAAGAAGCCACCTGGGAAAAAGAAGAAGAAGCCAAAGACAAGTATCCAATACTATTCGCCTAATCAAAAGGTAAATTTCGAGGACGAAATTTTAATTAAGTTGTGGGGGATGTAGAACCCCAAATAATTCTAGACACCTTAGTGGCACTAAGACATGAATATTGGATGACTAAAGTATACTTCAGATTTTTAGTCTCATTTGAGACCCATTTTCGACATAGGAAACATTTGATTTGGAAAATTATATCTAAATAAAAGTTGTAGCTCTTTGAGTTAGCTTTCCAATGCACTATGAATTACCTCAATCAGCTATCAGGAGAAGAAGTTATGATAGAAATACTGAAGGATGTGCAGTGTCAACCGGACTACAACCGGTCGACCGAAACTGCCTGAAATGAAAATTCTCATTTTTCTCTAGAATTTAAATATTTATTTTCATCAATTATTTTCTCAAAGGGCCACCCACGTTTTTGGCAATAAAACCCCACTAAATTGAAGCATTTAACTTCAAACTTAAATGGCACCATGTGTTCTCTCTTAAATGAAATTTGACCTTTCATTTGCTTTAAGTTATGAGATATTTATCTATAAATAGAGACCTAATTTCATTCATTTTTCTCACACCAAAAGAAAGAGCTTTTACATACTAAAGAAAGAGTTTTCAAGAGAGAAAAAGAGAGGGAGAAAAAATATTTTTCCCAGAAGTTTAAGAAGTGTTTTCAAACATCAATTCTCAACGGTTTTCAAACATCCAAGGAGTGCATTTCTTTCAAAGTTTCATCGAAGTTTTCAAAGTTTCAAAAGCATCAATCAAGGTAGGTAGAGGTGTAATGTGTTTAATCGTGTTAAGTTATAAGTTTCGATTCATGTTAATGTTTGTATGTCAAATGGTACTCCGCTACGGCATATCCCTCTATGTTAATGGTTGTATGTCAAATGGTACTACGGTACGGCATACCCCTCTATATTGAAGAAATGTTCGTATGTCAAATAGTGCCCTCGGGTACGGTATACCCCTTCATGTCAAATGGTGCTTCCGGGTACGGCATGTATGAAAAGTTATAAAGTTAATGTTTTAAAATGTATAGCTTGATCATGAATGTACCTATGACAGCTATTGAGTTTTTCAACTCACGGGTTTAATTCCATCTCTACAGATTGAAGGAATTCTACCTCGATCATGGATGGAGGAGAAGATGGAGAGTGATGCAATGAGCCCATGGAAATCCGGTGAATAAGTGATTTGGATTAATTTTTATGAAATGTTTTCTAATGTTATTTCTTTAAAGTTTTGAATAACGCAAAATGCGAGAACAAGTTATGTTTTCTTCAAATAAATTACATTTTGTTGTTTTGAAAAATGATTTAGTGTTTTTGTTAAAAGTATTTGAAATATTGTTATTTAAATTATTATCCGAAGATGTAAGCTTCCGCTAAAACGTATACACTTGTTACTAAACCACCGGTTAAGTTAAGTAAAGTAAGTAGCGTTCCGGTCCACTAGGGGTCGGGGCGTTACAAAATTTGACTAAAATTTCACCAGAGTTTGGTGCATTGGCGCATTTACAATCAAATTTGACTAAAATTTCACCTGGATAATTTTCATTTGCATGTTACCAATCAAATTTGACTAAAATTTCATATTTGTTTGGTTTATTGGCGTGTTCCCAATCAAATTTAACTAAAATTTCACATTTGTTTGGTTTATTGGCGTGTTCACAATCAAATTTGACTAAATTTTCATCAGGATTATGCTCATTTGCGTGTTTTCAATCAAATTTAACTAAAATTTCACATTGGTTTGGTTCATTGGCACGATTACAATCAAATTTGACTAAAATTTCACCTGGATTGTATTCATTTCCGTGTTTCTAATCAAATTTGACTAAAATTTCAATTAATTTGGTTCATTGGTGCGTTCCCAATCAAATTGGACTAAAATTTCACATGAGTTATGTTCATTTGCGTGTTTCCAATCAACTTTGACTAAAATTTCAATTAATTTGGTTCATTGGCGTGTTCCCAATCAAATTTGACTAAAGTTTCACATTGATTTGGTTCATTAGCGTGTTCCCAATCAAATTTGACTAAAGTTTCACATTGATTTGGTTCATTAGCGTGTTCCCAATCAAATTTGACTAAAGTTTCACATTGATTTGGTTCATTAGCGTGTTCCCAATCAAATTTGACTAAAGTTTCACATTGATTTGGTTCATTAGCGTGTTCCCAATCAAATTTGACTAAAGTTTCACATTGATTTGGTTCATTAGCGTGTTCCCAATCAAATTTGACTAAAGTTTCACATTGATTTGGTTCATTAGCGTGTTCCCAATCAAATTTGACTAAAGTTTCACATTGATTTGGTTCATTAGCGTGTTCCCAATCAAATTTGACTAAAGTTTCACATTGATTTGGTTCATTAGCGTGTTCCCAATCAAATTTGACTAAAGTTTCACATTGATTTGGTTCATTAGCGTGTTCCCAATCAAATTTGACTAAAGTTTCACATTGATTTGGTTCATTAGCGTGTTCCCAATCAAATTTGACTAAAGTTTCACATTGATTTGGTTCATTAGCGTGTTCCCAATCAAATTTGACTAAAGTTTCACATTGATTTGGTTCATTAGCGTGTTCCCAATCAAATTTGACTAAAGTTTCACATTGATTTGGTTCATTAGCGTGTTCCCAATCAAATTTGACTAAAGTTTCACATTGATTTGGTTCATTAGCGTGTTCCCAATCAAATTTGACTAAAGTTTCACATTGATTTGGTTCATTAGCGTGTTCCCAATCAAATTTGACTAAAGTTTCACATTGATTTGGTTCATTAGCGTGTTCCCAATCAAATTTGACTAAAGTTTCACATTGATTTGGTTCATTAGCGTGTTCCCAATCAAATTTGACTAAAGTTTCACATTGATTTGGTTCATTAGCGTGTTCCCAATCAAATTTGACTAAAGTTTCACATTGATTTGGTTCATTAGCGTGTTCCCAATCAAATTTGACTAAAGTTTCACATTGATTTGGTTCATTAGCGTGTTCCCAATCAAATTTGACTAAAGTTTCACATTGATTTGGTTCATTAGCGTGTTCCCAATCAAATTTGACTAAAGTTTCACATTGATTTGGTTCATTAGCGTGTTCCCAATCAAATTTGACTAAAGTTTCACATTGATTTGGTTCATTAGCGTGTTCCCAATCAAATTTGACTAAAGTTTCACATTGATTTGGTTCATTAGCGTGTTCCCAATCAAATTTGACTAAAGTTTCACATTGATTTGGTTCATTAGCGTGTTCCCAATCAAATTTGACTAAAGTTTCACATTGATTTGGTTCATTAGCGTGTTCCCAATCAAATTTGACTAAAGTTTCACATTGATTTGGTTCATTAGCGTGTTCCCAATCAAATTTGACTAAAGTTTCACATTGATTTGGTTCATTAGCGTGTTCCCAATCAAATTTGACTAAAGTTTCACATTGATTTGGTTCATTAGCGTGTTCCCAATCAAATTTGACTAAAGTTTCACATTGATTTGGTTCATTAGCGTGTTCCCAATCAAATTTGACTAAAGTTTCACATTGATTTGGTTCATTAGCGTGTTCCCAATCAAATTTGACTAAAGTTTCACATTGATTTGGTTCATTAGCGTGTTCCCAATCAAATTTGACTAAAGTTTCACATTGATTTGGTTCATTAGCGTGTTCCCAATCAAATTTGACTAAAGTTTCACATTGATTTGGTTCATTAGCGTGTTCCCAATCAAATTTGACTAAAGTTTCACATTGATTTGGTTCATTAGCGTGTTCCCAATCAAATTTGACTAAAGTTTCACATTGATTTGGTTCATTAGCGTGTTCCCAATCAAATTTGACTAAAGTTTCACATTGATTTGGTTCATTAGCGTGTTCCCAATCAAATTTGACTAAAGTTTCACATTGATTTGGTTCATTAGCGTGTTCCCAATCAAATTTGACTAAAGTTTCACATTGATTTGGTTCATTAGCGTGTTCCCAATCAAATTTGACTAAAGTTTCACATTGATTTGGTTCATTAGCGTGTTCCCAATCAAATTTGACTAAAGTTTCACATTGATTTGGTTCATTAGCGTGTTCCCAATCAAATTTGACTAAAGTTTCACATTGATTTGGTTCATTAGCGTGTTCCCAATCAAATTTGACTAAAGTTTCACATTGATTTGGTTCATTAGCGTGTTCCCAATCAAATTTGACTAAAGTTTCACATTGATTTGGTTCATTAGCGTGTTCCCAATCAAATTTGACTAAAGTTTCACATTGATTTGGTTCATTAGCGTGTTCCCAATCAAATTTGACTAAAGTTTCACATTGATTTGGTTCATTAGCGTGTTCCCAATCAAATTTGACTAAAGTTTCACATTGATTTGGTTCATTAGCGTGTTCCCAATCAAATTTGACTAAAGTTTCACATTGATTTGGTTCATTAGCGTGTTCCCAATCAAATTTGACTAAAGTTTCACATTGATTTGGTTCATTAGCGTGTTCCCAATCAAATTTGACTAAAGTTTCACATTGATTTGGTTCATTAGCGTGTTCCCAATCAAATTTGACTAAAGTTTCACATTGATTTGGTTCATTAGCGTGTTCCCAATCAAATTTGACTAAAGTTTCACATTGATTTGGTTCATTAGCGTGTTCCCAATCAAATTTGACTAAAGTTTCACATTGATTTGGTTCATTAGCGTGTTCCCAATCAAATTTGACTAAAGTTTCACATTGATTTGGTTCATTAGCGTGTTCCCAATCAAATTTGACTAAAGTTTCACATTGATTTGGTTCATTAGCGTGTTCCCAATCAAATTTGACTAAAGTTTCACATTGATTTGGTTCATTAGCGTGTTCCCAATCAAATTTGACTAAAGTTTCACATTGATTTGGTTCATTAGCGTGTTCCCAATCAAATTTGACTAAAGTTTCACATTGATTTGGTTCATTAGCGTGTTCCCAATCAAATTTGACTAAAGTTTCACATTGATTTGGTTCATTAGCGTGTTCCCAATCAAATTTGACTAAAGTTTCACATTGATTTGGTTCATTAGCGTGTTCCCAATCAAATTTGACTAAAGTTTCACATTGATTTGGTTCATTAGCGTGTTCCCAATCAAATTTGACTAAAGTTTCACATTGATTTGGTTCATTAGCGTGTTCCCAATCAAATTTGACTAAAGTTTCACATTGATTTGGTTCATTAGCGTGTTCCCAATCAAATTTGACTAAAGTTTCACATTGATTTGGTTCATTAGCGTGTTCCCAATCAAATTTGACTAAAGTTTCACATTGATTTGGTTCATTAGCGTGTTCCCAATCAAATTTGACTAAAGTTTCACATTGATTTGGTTCATTAGCGTGTTCCCAATCAAATTTGACTAAAGTTTCACATTGATTTGGTTCATTAGCGTGTTCCCAATCAAATTTGACTAAAGTTTCACATTGATTTGGTTCATTAGCGTGTTCCCAATCAAATTTGACTAAAGTTTCACATTGATTTGGTTCATTAGCGTGTTCCCAATCAAATTTGACTAAAGTTTCACATTGATTTGGTTCATTAGCGTGTTCCCAATCAAATTTGACTAAAGTTTCACATTGATTTGGTTCATTAGCGTGTTCCCAATCAAATTTGACTAAAGTTTCACATTGATTTGGTTCATTAGCGTGTTCCCAATCAAATTTGACTAAAGTTTCACATTGATTTGGTTCATTAGCGTGTTCCCAATCAAATTTGACTAAAGTTTCACATTGATTTGGTTCATTAGCGTGTTCCCAATCAAATTTGACTAAAGTTTCACATTGATTTGGTTCATTAGCGTGTTCCCAATCAAATTTGACTAAAGTTTCACATTGATTTGGTTCATTAGCGTGTTCCCAATCAAATTTGACTAAAGTTTCACATTGATTTGGTTCATTAGCGTGTTCCCAATCAAATTTGACTAAAGTTTCACATTGATTTGGTTCATTAGCGTGTTCCCAATCAAATTTGACTAAAGTTTCACATTGATTTGGTTCATTAGCGTGTTCCCAATCAAATTTGACTAAACTTTCACATTGATTTGGTTCATTGGCACGTTCCCAATCAAATTTGACTAAAATTTTACCAGAGTTTGGTTCATTGGCGTGTTTACAATCAAATTCGACTAAAATTTCACCTCGATTATGTTCATTTGCGTGTTTCCAATCAAATTCATCTAAAGTTTTGCAATGGTTTGGTTCGTTTGCACGTTCCTAATCAAATTTAACTAAAATTTCACTTGAGTTTGGTTCATTGGTGCGTTTAAAATCAAATTTGACTATAATGTCACCTGAATTACGTTCATTTGCGTATTTGCAATCAAATTTGATTAAAATTTCATCTGAGTTTGGTTCATTGAAGTGTTCCCAATGAAATTTGACTAAAATTTTATCTTTGTCTAGTTCATTTGCGTGTTTCCAATCAAATTTGACGAAAATTTCACATTGATTTGGTTCATTGGCACGTTTCCAATCAAATTTGACTAAAATTTCACTTGAGTTTGGTTCGTTGGTGCATTTAAAATCAAATTTGACTAAAATTTCACATGGGTTATGTTCATTTGCGTGTTTCTAATCAAATTTGACTAAAATTTCACAGTTGTTTGGTTCATTGGCGCGTTCCCAATCAAATTTGACTAAAATTTCACCCGAGTTTGGTTCATTCGCGCGTTTACAATCAAATTTGACTAAAGTTTCACCAAGATTGTGTTCATTTGCGTGTTTTCGATAAAATTTGATTAAATCTCACATTGGTTTGGTTCATTGGCACGTTCCCGATCAAATTTGACTAAAATTTCACCTGAGTTTGGTTGATTGGCGTGTTTACAATTAAATTTGACAATAATGTCACCTGGATTATGTTCATTTGCGTATTTTCAATCAAATTTGACTAAAAGTTCACAATGATTTGGTTCATTGGCTCGTTCCCAATCAAATTTGACTAAAATTTCACTTGAGTTTGGTTCCTTGGCGCGCTTACAAAAATTTCATCTGGATTGTGTTCATTGGCACGTTCCTAATCAAATTTGACTAAAATATCACATTGGTTTGGTTCATTGGCGCGTTCTCCATCAAATTTTACTAAAATTTCACCTGAATTTGGTTCATTGGTACATTTACAATCAAATTTGACTAAAATTTCACCTAAGTTTGGTTCATTGGCGTATTAACAACCAAATTTGACTAAAATTTCACCTAAGTTTGGTTCATTGGCGTATTAACAACCAAATTTGACTAAAATTTCACCTGAATTACGTTCATTTGCGTGTTTCCAATCAAATCTGACTAAAATTTCAAATTGATATAGTTCCTTGGCGCGTACCCAATCAAATTTGACTAAAATTTCACCTAAGTTTGGATCATTGATGGGTTTAAAATCAAGTTTGACTAAAATTTCACATAGATTATGTTCATTTGTGTGTGTCCAATCAAATTTGACTAAAATTTCACATTGATTTGGTTCATTGGCGCATTCCAATCAAATTTGACTAAAATTTCACCTAAATTTGGTTCATTGGCGGGTTTAAAATCAAATTTGACTATAATGTCACCTGAATTACGTTCATTTGCGTATTTTCAATCAAATTTGACTGAAATTTCATCTGAGTTTGGTTCTTTGAAGCGTTCCCAATGAAATTTGACTAAAATTTTATCTGAGTTTCGTTCATTTGCGTGTTTCCAATCAAATTTGATGAAAATTTCACTTTGGTTTGGTTCATTGGCACGTTCCCAATCAAATTTGACTAAAATTTCACTTGAGTTTGGTTCGTTGGAGCGTTTAAAATCAAATTTGACTAAAATTTCACATGGGTTATGTTCATTTGCGTGTTTCCAATCAAATTTGACTAAAATTTCACATTTGTTTGGTTCATTGGTGCGTTCCCAATCAAATTTGACTAAAATTTCACCTGAGTTAGGTTCATTCGCGCGTTTACAATCAAATTTTACTAAATTTTCACCAGGATTATGTTCATTTGCGTGTTTTCAATCAAATTTAACTAAAATTTTACATTTGTTTGGTTCATTGGCCTGTTCCTAATCAAATTTGACTAAAATTTCACCTGAGTTTGGTTCATTGGCGCGATTACAATCAAATTTGACAAAAATTTCACTTGGATTATATTCATTTCCGTGTTTCCAATCAAATTTGACTAATATTTCAAATTAATTTGTTTCATTGGTGCATTCCCAATCAAATTGGACTAAAATTTCATATGAGTTTGGTTCATTAGCGCGTTAACAATCAAATTTGACTAAAATTTCACAAGAAATATGTTTATTTGCATGTTTTCAATAAAATTTGATTAAATTTCACATTGATTTGGTTCATTGGCACGTTCCTGATCAAATTTGACTAAAATTTCACCTGAGTTTGGTTGATTGGCGTGTTTCCAATCAAATTTGACAATAATGTCACCTGGATTATGTTCATTTGCGTATTTTCAATCAAATTTGACTAAACTTTCACATTGATTTGGTTCATTGGCACGTTCCCAATAAAATTTGACTAAAATTCACCTGAGTTTGGTTCATTGGTGCGTTCCCAAACGAATTTGACTAAAATTTCATCTGAGTTTGGTTCATTGGCGCGTTTACAATCAAATTTGACTAAAATTTCACCTGGATTATGTTCATTGGAGTACTTCCAAACAAATTTGACAAAAATTTCACATTGGTTTGGTTCATTGGCACTTTCCTAATCAAATTTTACTAAAATTTCGCATGAGTTTGGTTCAATGGCGCATTTACAATCAAATTTGACTAAAATTTCACCAGGATTATGTTCATTGCATGTTTACAATCAAGTTTGACTAAAATTTCACATTGGTTGGGTTTATTAATGCGTTCCCAATCAAATTTGACTAAAATTTCACCAGAGTTTGGTTCATTTACCTGTTTCCAATCAAATTTGACTAAAATTTCACATTGGTTTGGTTTATTGGCGCGTTCTCAATCAAATTTGACTAAAATTTCACATGAGTTTGGTTCATTGGCGCGTTTACAATCAAATTTGACTGAGATTTCACGTGGATTATATTCATTTGCGTGTTTTCAATCAAATTTGACTTAAATTTCACAATGGTTTGGTTCATTGGCATGTTCCCAATCAAATTTGACTAAAATTTCAGATTAATTTGGTTCATTGTCGCGTTACAAATCAAATTTACGTAAAATTTCACTTGAGTTTGGTTCATTGGTGCGTTTACAATCAAATTTGACTATAATGTCACCTGGTTTACGTTTATTTGCGTATTTCCAATCAAATTTGGCTAAAATTTCACAACGATTTGGTTCATTGGCGCGTTCCCAATCAAATTTGACTAAAATTTCACCTGAATTTGGTTCCTTGGCGCGCTTACAAAAATTTCATCTGGATTGTGGTCATTGGTGTGCTTCCAATCAAATTTGACTAAAATTTCACATTGGTTTGGTTCATTGGAGCGTTCCCCATCAACTTTTACTAAAATTTCACCCGAATTTGGTTCATTGGTACATTTACAATCAAATTTAACTAAAATTTCACCTGAGTTTGGTTCATTGGCGCATTAACAACCAAATTTGACTAAAATTTCACCTGTATTATGTTCATTGCGTGTTTCCAATCAAATCTGACCAAAATTTCAGATTGATATATTTCATTGGCGTGTATCCAATTAAATTTGACTAAAATTTCACCTAAGTTTGGTTCATTGGTGAGTTTAAAATCAAATTTGACTAAAATTTCACATGGATTATTTTCATTTGCGTGTGTCCAATCAAATTTGACTAAAATTTCACGTTGATTTGGTTCATTAGCACATTCTCAATCAAATTTGACTAAAATTTCACCTGGATTATGTTCATTGGAGTACTTCCAAACAAATTTGACAAAAATTTCACATTGGTTTGGTTCATTGGCACTTTCCTAATCAAATTTTACTAAAATTTCGCATGAGTTTGGTTCAATGGCGCATTTACAATCAAATTTGACTAAAATTTCACCAGGATTATGTTCATTGCATGTTTACAATCAAGTTTGACTAAAATTTCACATTGGTTGGGTTTATTAATGCGTTCCCAATCAAATTTGACTAAAATTTCACCAGAGTTTGGTTCATTTACCTGTTTCCAATCAAATTTGACTAAAATTTCACATTGGTTTGGTTTATTGGCGCGTTCTCAATCAAATTTGACTAAAATTTCACATGAGTTTGGTTCATTGGCGCGTTTACAATCAAATTTGACTGAGATTTCACGTGGATTATATTCATTTGCGTGTTTTCAATCAAATTTGACTTAAATTTCACAATGGTTTGGTTCATTGGCATGTTCCCAATCAAATTTGACTAAAATTTCAGATTAATTTGGTTCATTGTCGCGTTACAAATCAAATTTACGTAAAATTTCACTTGAGTTTGGTTCATTGGTGCGTTTACAATCAAATTTGACTATAATGTCACCTGGTTTACGTTTATTTGCGTATTTCCAATCAAATTTGGCTAAAATTTCACAACGATTTGGTTCATTGGCGCGTTCCCAATCAAATTTGACTAAAATTTCACCTGAATTTGGTTCCTTGGCGCGCTTACAAAAATTTCATCTGGATTGTGGTCATTGGTGTGCTTCCAATCAAATTTGACTAAAATTTCACATTGGTTTGGTTCATTGGAGCGTTCCCCATCAACTTTTACTAAAATTTCACCCGAATTTGGTTCATTGGTACATTTACAATCAAATTTAACTAAAATTTCACCTGAGTTTGGTTCATTGGCGCATTAACAACCAAATTTGACTAAAATTTCACCTGTATTATGTTCATTGCGTGTTTCCAATCAAATCTGACCAAAATTTCAGATTGATATATTTCATTGGCGTGTATCCAATTAAATTTGACTAAAATTTCACCTAAGTTTGGTTCATTGGTGAGTTTAAAATCAAATTTGACTAAAATTTCACATGGATTATTTTCATTTGCGTGTGTCCAATCAAATTTGACTAAAATTTCACGTTGATTTGGTTCATTAGCACATTCTCAATCAAATTTGACTAAAATTTCACCTGGATTATGTTCATTGGAGTACTTCCAAACAAATTTGACAAAAATTTCACATTGGTTTGGTTCATTGGCACTTTCCTAATCAAATTTTACTAAAATTTCGCATGAGTTTGGTTCAATGGCGCATTTACAATCAAATTTGACTAAAATTTCACCAGGATTATGTTCATTGCATGTTTACAATCAAGTTTGACTAAAATTTCACATTGGTTGGGTTTATTAATGCGTTCCCAATCAAATTTGACTAAAATTTCACCAGAGTTTGGTTCATTTACCTGTTTCCAATCAAATTTGACTAAAATTTCACATTGGTTTGGTTTATTGGCGCGTTCTCAATCAAATTTGACTAAAATTTCACATGAGTTTGGTTCATTGGCGCGTTTACAATCAAATTTGACTGAGATTTCACGTGGATTATATTCATTTGCGTGTTTTCAATCAAATTTGACTTAAATTTCACAATGGTTTGGTTCATTGGCATGTTCCCAATCAAATTTGACTAAAATTTCAGATTAATTTGGTTCATTGTCGCGTTACAAATCAAATTTACGTAAAATTTCACTTGAGTTTGGTTCATTGGTGCGTTTACAATCAAATTTGACTATAATGTCACCTGGTTTACGTTTATTTGCGTATTTCCAATCAAATTTGGCTAAAATTTCACAACGATTTGGTTCATTGGCGCGTTCCCAATCAAATTTGACTAAAATTTCACCTGAATTTGGTTCCTTGGCGCGCTTACAAAAATTTCATCTGGATTGTGGTCATTGGTGTGCTTCCAATCAAATTTGACTAAAATTTCACATTGGTTTGGTTCATTGGAGCGTTCCCCATCAACTTTTACTAAAATTTCACCCGAATTTGGTTCATTGGTACATTTACAATCAAATTTAACTAAAATTTCACCTGAGTTTGGTTCATTGGCGCATTAACAACCAAATTTGACTAAAATTTCACCTGTATTATGTTCATTGCGTGTTTCCAATCAAATCTGACCAAAATTTCAGATTGATATATTTCATTGGCGTGTATCCAATTAAATTTGACTAAAATTTCACCTAAGTTTGGTTCATTGGTGAGTTTAAAATCAAATTTGACTAAAATTTCACATGGATTATTTTCATTTGCGTGTGTCCAATCAAATTTGACTAAAATTTCACGTTGATTTGGTTCATTAGCACATTCTCAATCAAATTTGACTAAAATTTCACCTGGATTATGTTCATTGGAGTACTTCCAAACAAATTTGACAAAAATTTCACATTGGTTTGGTTCATTGGCACTTTCCTAATCAAATTTTACTAAAATTTCGCATGAGTTTGGTTCAATGGCGCATTTACAATCAAATTTGACTAAAATTTCACCAGGATTATGTTCATTGCATGTTTACAATCAAGTTTGACTAAAATTTCACATTGGTTGGGTTTATTAATGCGTTCCCAATCAAATTTGACTAAAATTTCACCAGAGTTTGGTTCATTTACCTGTTTCCAATCAAATTTGACTAAAATTTCACATTGGTTTGGTTTATTGGCGCGTTCTCAATCAAATTTGACTAAAATTTCACATGAGTTTGGTTCATTGGCGCGTTTACAATCAAATTTGACTGAGATTTCACGTGGATTATATTCATTTGCGTGTTTTCAATCAAATTTGACTTAAATTTCACAATGGTTTGGTTCATTGGCATGTTCCCAATCAAATTTGACTAAAATTTCAGATTAATTTGGTTCATTGTCGCGTTACAAATCAAATTTACGTAAAATTTCACTTGAGTTTGGTTCATTGGTGCGTTTACAATCAAATTTGACTATAATGTCACCTGGTTTACGTTTATTTGCGTATTTCCAATCAAATTTGGCTAAAATTTCACAACGATTTGGTTCATTGGCGCGTTCCCAATCAAATTTGACTAAAATTTCACCTGAATTTGGTTCCTTGGCGCGCTTACAAAAATTTCATCTGGATTGTGGTCATTGGTGTGCTTCCAATCAAATTTGACTAAAATTTCACATTGGTTTGGTTCATTGGAGCGTTCCCCATCAACTTTTACTAAAATTTCACCCGAATTTGGTTCATTGGTACATTTACAATCAAATTTAACTAAAATTTCACCTGAGTTTGGTTCATTGGCGCATTAACAACCAAATTTGACTAAAATTTCACCTGTATTATGTTCATTGCGTGTTTCCAATCAAATCTGACCAAAATTTCAGATTGATATATTTCATTGGCGTGTATCCAATTAAATTTGACTAAAATTTCACCTAAGTTTGGTTCATTGGTGAGTTTAAAATCAAATTTGACTAAAATTTCACATGGATTATTTTCATTTGCGTGTGTCCAATCAAATTTGACTAAAATTTCACGTTGATTTGGTTCATTAGCACATTCTCAATCAAATTTGACTAAAATTTCACCTGGATTATGTTCATTGGAGTACTTCCAAACAAATTTGACAAAAATTTCACATTGGTTTGGTTCATTGGCACTTTCCTAATCAAATTTTACTAAAATTTCGCATGAGTTTGGTTCAATGGCGCATTTACAATCAAATTTGACTAAAATTTCACCAGGATTATGTTCATTGCATGTTTACAATCAAGTTTGACTAAAATTTCACATTGGTTGGGTTTATTAATGCGTTCCCAATCAAATTTGACTAAAATTTCACCAGAGTTTGGTTCATTTACCTGTTTCCAATCAAATTTGACTAAAATTTCACATTGGTTTGGTTTATTGGCGCGTTCTCAATCAAATTTGACTAAAATTTCACATGAGTTTGGTTCATTGGCGCGTTTACAATCAAATTTGACTGAGATTTCACGTGGATTATATTCATTTGCGTGTTTTCAATCAAATTTGACTTAAATTTCACAATGGTTTGGTTCATTGGCATGTTCCCAATCAAATTTGACTAAAATTTCAGATTAATTTGGTTCATTGTCGCGTTACAAATCAAATTTACGTAAAATTTCACTTGAGTTTGGTTCATTGGTGCGTTTACAATCAAATTTGACTATAATGTCACCTGGTTTACGTTTATTTGCGTATTTCCAATCAAATTTGGCTAAAATTTCACAACGATTTGGTTCATTGGCGCGTTCCCAATCAAATTTGACTAAAATTTCACCTGAATTTGGTTCCTTGGCGCGCTTACAAAAATTTCATCTGGATTGTGGTCATTGGTGTGCTTCCAATCAAATTTGACTAAAATTTCACATTGGTTTGGTTCATTGGAGCGTTCCCCATCAACTTTTACTAAAATTTCACCCGAATTTGGTTCATTGGTACATTTACAATCAAATTTAACTAAAATTTCACCTGAGTTTGGTTCATTGGCGCATTAACAACCAAATTTGACTAAAATTTCACCTGTATTATGTTCATTGCGTGTTTCCAATCAAATCTGACCAAAATTTCAGATTGATATATTTCATTGGCGTGTATCCAATTAAATTTGACTAAAATTTCACCTAAGTTTGGTTCATTGGTGAGTTTAAAATCAAATTTGACTAAAATTTCACATGGATTATTTTCATTTGCGTGTGTCCAATCAAATTTGACTAAAATTTCACGTTGATTTGGTTCATTAGCACATTCTCAATCAAATTTGACTAAAATTTCACCTGGATTATGTTCATTGGAGTACTTCCAAACAAATTTGACAAAAATTTCACATTGGTTTGGTTCATTGGCACTTTCCTAATCAAATTTTACTAAAATTTCGCATGAGTTTGGTTCAATGGCGCATTTACAATCAAATTTGACTAAAATTTCACCAGGATTATGTTCATTGCATGTTTACAATCAAGTTTGACTAAAATTTCACATTGGTTGGGTTTATTAATGCGTTCCCAATCAAATTTGACTAAAATTTCACCAGAGTTTGGTTCATTTACCTGTTTCCAATCAAATTTGACTAAAATTTCACATTGGTTTGGTTTATTGGCGCGTTCTCAATCAAATTTGACTAAAATTTCACATGAGTTTGGTTCATTGGCGCGTTTACAATCAAATTTGACTGAGATTTCACGTGGATTATATTCATTTGCGTGTTTTCAATCAAATTTGACTTAAATTTCACAATGGTTTGGTTCATTGGCATGTTCCCAATCAAATTTGACTAAAATTTCAGATTAATTTGGTTCATTGTCGCGTTACAAATCAAATTTACGTAAAATTTCACTTGAGTTTGGTTCATTGGTGCGTTTACAATCAAATTTGACTATAATGTCACCTGGTTTACGTTTATTTGCGTATTTCCAATCAAATTTGGCTAAAATTTCACAACGATTTGGTTCATTGGCGCGTTCCCAATCAAATTTGACTAAAATTTCACCTGAATTTGGTTCCTTGGCGCGCTTACAAAAATTTCATCTGGATTGTGGTCATTGGTGTGCTTCCAATCAAATTTGACTAAAATTTCACATTGGTTTGGTTCATTGGAGCGTTCCCCATCAACTTTTACTAAAATTTCACCCGAATTTGGTTCATTGGTACATTTACAATCAAATTTAACTAAAATTTCACCTGAGTTTGGTTCATTGGCGCATTAACAACCAAATTTGACTAAAATTTCACCTGTATTATGTTCATTGCGTGTTTCCAATCAAATCTGACCAAAATTTCAGATTGATATATTTCATTGGCGTGTATCCAATTAAATTTGACTAAAATTTCACCTAAGTTTGGTTCATTGGTGAGTTTAAAATCAAATTTGACTAAAATTTCACATGGATTATTTTCATTTGCGTGTGTCCAATCAAATTTGACTAAAATTTCACGTTGATTTGGTTCATTAGCACATTCTCAATCAAATTTGACTAAAATTTCACCTGGATTATGTTCATTGGAGTACTTCCAAACAAATTTGACAAAAATTTCACATTGGTTTGGTTCATTGGCACTTTCCTAATCAAATTTTACTAAAATTTCGCATGAGTTTGGTTCAATGGCGCATTTACAATCAAATTTGACTAAAATTTCACCAGGATTATGTTCATTGCATGTTTACAATCAAGTTTGACTAAAATTTCACATTGGTTGGGTTTATTAATGCGTTCCCAATCAAATTTGACTAAAATTTCACCAGAGTTTGGTTCATTTACCTGTTTCCAATCAAATTTGACTAAAATTTCACATTGGTTTGGTTTATTGGCGCGTTCTCAATCAAATTTGACTAAAATTTCACATGAGTTTGGTTCATTGGCGCGTTTACAATCAAATTTGACTGAGATTTCACGTGGATTATATTCATTTGCGTGTTTTCAATCAAATTTGACTTAAATTTCACAATGGTTTGGTTCATTGGCATGTTCCCAATCAAATTTGACTAAAATTTCAGATTAATTTGGTTCATTGTCGCGTTACAAATCAAATTTACGTAAAATTTCACTTGAGTTTGGTTCATTGGTGCGTTTACAATCAAATTTGACTATAATGTCACCTGGTTTACGTTTATTTGCGTATTTCCAATCAAATTTGGCTAAAATTTCACAACGATTTGGTTCATTGGCGCGTTCCCAATCAAATTTGACTAAAATTTCACCTGAATTTGGTTCCTTGGCGCGCTTACAAAAATTTCATCTGGATTGTGGTCATTGGTGTGCTTCCAATCAAATTTGACTAAAATTTCACATTGGTTTGGTTCATTGGAGCGTTCCCCATCAACTTTTACTAAAATTTCACCCGAATTTGGTTCATTGGTACATTTACAATCAAATTTAACTAAAATTTCACCTGAGTTTGGTTCATTGGCGCATTAACAACCAAATTTGACTAAAATTTCACCTGTATTATGTTCATTGCGTGTTTCCAATCAAATCTGACCAAAATTTCAGATTGATATATTTCATTGGCGTGTATCCAATTAAATTTGACTAAAATTTCACCTAAGTTTGGTTCATTGGTGAGTTTAAAATCAAATTTGACTAAAATTTCACATGGATTATTTTCATTTGCGTGTGTCCAATCAAATTTGACTAAAATTTCACGTTGATTTGGTTCATTAGCACATTCTCAATCAAATTTGACTAAAATTTCACCTGGATTATGTTCATTGGAGTACTTCCAAACAAATTTGACAAAAATTTCACATTGGTTTGGTTCATTGGCACTTTCCTAATCAAATTTTACTAAAATTTCGCATGAGTTTGGTTCAATGGCGCATTTACAATCAAATTTGACTAAAATTTCACCAGGATTATGTTCATTGCATGTTTACAATCAAGTTTGACTAAAATTTCACATTGGTTGGGTTTATTAATGCGTTCCCAATCAAATTTGACTAAAATTTCACCAGAGTTTGGTTCATTTACCTGTTTCCAATCAAATTTGACTAAAATTTCACATTGGTTTGGTTTATTGGCGCGTTCTCAATCAAATTTGACTAAAATTTCACATGAGTTTGGTTCATTGGCGCGTTTACAATCAAATTTGACTGAGATTTCACGTGGATTATATTCATTTGCGTGTTTTCAATCAAATTTGACTTAAATTTCACAATGGTTTGGTTCATTGGCATGTTCCCAATCAAATTTGACTAAAATTTCAGATTAATTTGGTTCATTGTCGCGTTACAAATCAAATTTACGTAAAATTTCACTTGAGTTTGGTTCATTGGTGCGTTTACAATCAAATTTGACTATAATGTCACCTGGTTTACGTTTATTTGCGTATTTCCAATCAAATTTGGCTAAAATTTCACAACGATTTGGTTCATTGGCGCGTTCCCAATCAAATTTGACTAAAATTTCACCTGAATTTGGTTCCTTGGCGCGCTTACAAAAATTTCATCTGGATTGTGGTCATTGGTGTGCTTCCAATCAAATTTGACTAAAATTTCACATTGGTTTGGTTCATTGGAGCGTTCCCCATCAACTTTTACTAAAATTTCACCCGAATTTGGTTCATTGGTACATTTACAATCAAATTTAACTAAAATTTCACCTGAGTTTGGTTCATTGGCGCATTAACAACCAAATTTGACTAAAATTTCACCTGTATTATGTTCATTGCGTGTTTCCAATCAAATCTGACCAAAATTTCAGATTGATATATTTCATTGGCGTGTATCCAATTAAATTTGACTAAAATTTCACCTAAGTTTGGTTCATTGGTGAGTTTAAAATCAAATTTGACTAAAATTTCACATGGATTATTTTCATTTGCGTGTGTCCAATCAAATTTGACTAAAATTTCACGTTGATTTGGTTCATTAGCACATTCTCAATCAAATTTGACTAAAATTTCACCTGGATTATGTTCATTGGAGTACTTCCAAACAAATTTGACAAAAATTTCACATTGGTTTGGTTCATTGGCACTTTCCTAATCAAATTTTACTAAAATTTCGCATGAGTTTGGTTCAATGGCGCATTTACAATCAAATTTGACTAAAATTTCACCAGGATTATGTTCATTGCATGTTTACAATCAAGTTTGACTAAAATTTCACATTGGTTGGGTTTATTAATGCGTTCCCAATCAAATTTGACTAAAATTTCACCAGAGTTTGGTTCATTTACCTGTTTCCAATCAAATTTGACTAAAATTTCACATTGGTTTGGTTTATTGGCGCGTTCTCAATCAAATTTGACTAAAATTTCACATGAGTTTGGTTCATTGGCGCGTTTACAATCAAATTTGACTGAGATTTCACGTGGATTATATTCATTTGCGTGTTTTCAATCAAATTTGACTTAAATTTCACAATGGTTTGGTTCATTGGCATGTTCCCAATCAAATTTGAATAGAATGAATTTGACTAAAAATTCACATGAGTTTGGTTCATTGGCGCGTTTACAATCAAATTTGACTAAAATTTCACCTGGATTATGTTCATTGGAGCACTTCCAATCAAATTTGACAAAAATTTCACATTGGTTTGGTTCATTGGAGCGTTCCTAATCAAATTTTACTAAAAGTTCGCATGAGTTTGGTTCATTGGCATGTTTACAATCAAATTTGACTAAATTTCACCAGGAATATGTTCATTGCGTGTTTACAATCAAATTTAACCAAAATTTCACATTGGTTTGGCTTATTAATGCGTTCCCAATCAAATTTGACTAAAATTTCACCAGAGTTTGGTTCATTTTCTTGTTTCCAATCAAATTTGACTAAAATTTCACATTGGTTTGGTTCATTGGCACGTTCCAAATCAAATTTGACTAAAATTTCACCTAAGTTTGCTTCATTGGCGCGTTTACGATCAAATTTGACTAAAATTTCACGTGGATTATTGTCATTTACGTATTTCCAATCAAATTTGAATAAAATTTCACAATGGTTTGGTTCATTGGCGTGTTCCCAATCAAATTTGACTAAAATTTCACATTAATTTGGTTCATTGGTGCGTTTACAATCAAATTTGACTATAATGTCACCTGGATTATGTTCATTTGCGTATTTCCAATCAAATTTGACTAAAATTTCACAATGATTTAGTTCGTTGGCGCGTTCCCAATTAAATTTGACTAAAATTTTACCTGAGTTTGGATTATTGGCGCGTTTACAATCAAATTTGACTAAAATATCTCTTGGATTATATTCATTTGCGTGTTTCCAATCGAATTTGACTAAAATTTCACAATGGTTTGGTACGCTTGCGCGTTCCCATTCAAATTTGATTAAAATTTCACCTTGATTTGGTTCATTAGTACGTTTAAAATCAAATTTGACTAAAAATTTCCCTAGATTATGTTCGTTTACGTGTTTCAAATCAAATTTGAATAAAATTTCATTTTAGTTTGGTTCATTGATGCGTTCCCCATCAAATTTGACTAAAAATTTCACCTGAGTTTGGTTCATTTGTGTGTTTCCAATCAAATTTGACTAAAATTTCACATCGGTTTGGTTCATTGGCACGTTCGCAATCAAATTTGACTAAAATTTCACATTGGTTTGGTTCATTGGCGTATTCCCAATCAAAATTAACTAAAATTTCACATGAGTTTGGTTCATTAGAGCGTTTACAATCAAATTTGGCTAAAATTTCACTTGAATTATGTTCATTTGCATGTTTACAATCAAATTTGACTAAAATTTCATTTTGGTTTAGGAAATTTTGGTTTGGTTCATTAACACGTTCCCAATCAAATTTGACTTAAATTTCACCTGAGTTTGGTTCAGCTGCGTGTTTCCAATCAAATTTAACTAAAATTTCACATTGGTTTGGTTCATTGGCACGTTTCCAATCAAATTTGACTAAAATTTCACATTGGTTTGGTTCATTAGCGTGTTCCCAATCAAATTTGACTAAAATGTCACATGAGTTTGGTTCATTGTCGCGTTTACAATCAAATTTGATTAAAATTTCACGTGGATTATGTTAATTTGCGCATTTTCAATCAAATTTGACTAATATTTCTCATTGATTTGGTTCATTGGCGCATTCCCAATCAAATTTGACTAAAATTTCACCTGAGTTTGCTTCATTGGCGCATTTACAATCAAATTTAACCATAATGTCGCATGCATTATGTTTATTTGCATATTTCCAACCAAATTTGACAAAAATTTCACATTAATTTGGTTCGTTGGCGCGTTCCCAATCAAATTTGACTAAAATTTTACCTTAGTTTTGTTCGTTGGCGCGTTTACAATTGAACTTGACTATAATGTTTGCAACCAAATTTGACTAAAATTTCACATTGATTTGTTCGTTGGCACGTTCCGACTCAAATTTGACTAAAATTACCCATTGATTTGGTTCATTGGCGCGTTTACAATTTGACAAAAATTTCACCAGAATTATGTTCATTTGCATGTTTATAATCAAATTTGACTAATATCTCACATTAATTTGGTTCATTGGCGCGTTGCCAATCAAATTTGACAAAAATTTCACTTGAATTTGGTTTGTTGGCACATTTACAATCAAAATTGACTATAATATCACCTGGATCATGTTCATTGGCGTGATTCCAGTCAAATTTGACCAAAATTTCACATTGATTTTGTTTATTGGCGCGTTCCGAATCATATTTGACTAAAATTTTACCTGAGTTTGGTTCATTGGTGCGTTTACAATCAAATTTGAATATAATGTCAACTGAATTACGTATTTTGCATGTTTTCAACCAGATTTGACCAAAATTACACATTCATTTGGTTAATTGGCGCGTTCCAAATCAAATTTGACTAAAATTTCACCTGAGTTCGGTTCATTGGCGCATTTACAATCAAATTTGATTAGAATTTCACCTGGATTATGTTGGTTTGCGTGTTTCCAATTAAATTTGACTAAATTTTCACTTTGATTTGACTCATTGGCGCGTTCTCAATCAAATTTCACTAAAATTTTACCTGAGTTTGGTTCATTGGCGCATTTACAATCAAATTCAACTAAAATTTCTCCTCAATTATGTTCATTTGCGTGTTTCCAATCAAATTCATCTAAAATTTCGCAATGGTTTGGTTCGTTTGCACGTTCCCAATCAAATTTAACTAAAATTTCACCTGAGTTTGGTTCATTGGTGCGTTTACAATCAAATTTGACTATAATGTCACCTGAATTACGTTCATTTGCGTATTTCCAATCAAATTTGATTAAAATTTCATCTGAGTTTGGTTCATTGAAGCGTTCCCAATGAAATTTGACTAAAATTTTATCTTAGTTTGGTTCATTTACGTGTTTCCAATCAAATTTGACGAAAATTTCACATTGGTTCGGTTCATTGGCACGTTCCCAATCAAATTTGACTAAAATTTCACTTGAGTTTGGTTCGTTGGCGTGTTTGAAATCAAATTTGACTAAAATTTCACATGGGTTATGTTCATTTGCGTGTTTCTAATCAAATTTGACTAAAATTTCACATTTGTTTTGTTCATTGGCACGTTGCCAATCAAATTTGACTAAAATTTCACTTGAGTTTGGTTCATTCGCGCGTTTACAATTAAATTTGACTAAAATTTCACGTGGATTATGTTCATTTACGTGTTTCCAATCAAATTTGACTAAAGTTTCACATTGATTTGGTTCATTGGCACGTTCCTAATCAAATTTGACTAAATTTTCACCTGAGTTTGGTTCATTGGCGTGTTTACAATCAAATTTGACTAAAATTTCACGTGGATTACGTTCATTGGCATGTTTCCAATCAAATTTGACTAAAATTTCATATTGATTTGGTTCATTGGCGCGTTCCCAATAAAATTTGACTAAAATTTCACCTGAGTTTAGTTTGTTGGCGCGTTTACAATAAAATTTGACTAAAATTTCATCTGGATTATGTTCATTTGCATGTTTCCAATCAAATTAGACTAAAATTTCGCAATGATTTGGTTCGTTTGCGTGTTCCCATTCAAATTTGATTAAATTTTCACCTAAATTTGGTTTATTAGCGCGTTTAAAGTCATATTTGACTAAAATTTCATCTGGATTATGTTCATTTGCATGTTTCCAATCAAATTTGACTAAAATTCCACATTGGTTTGGTTCATTAGCACGTTCCCAATCAAATTTGCCTAAAATTTCACATTGGTTTGGTTCTTTGGCGCGTTCCCAATCAAATTTGACTAAAATTTCATGTGGATTATGTTAATTTGCGTGTTTCCAATCAAGTTTGACTAATATTTCCCATTGATTTGGTTCATTGGCACGTTCCCAATCAGATTTGACTAAAATTTCACTTGAATTTGGTTCATTGGCGCGTTAACAATCAAATTTGACTAAAATTTCATCTGGATTTTGTTCATTGCGTGTTTCCAATCAAATTTGACTAAAATTTCATATAGATTAAGTTGATTGGCACGTTCCGAATCAAGTTTGACTAAAATTTTACCTAAATTTGGTTCATTGGCGCGTTTACAATCAAATTTGACTATAATGTCACCTAGATCATGTTCATTGGCATGATTCCAATCAAATTTGACAAAAATTTCACATTGATTTGGTTCATTGGTGCGTTTTGAATCAAATTTGACTAAAATTTCACCTGAGTTTGGTTTATTGGCGCGTTTACAATCAAATTTGAATATAATGTCACTTGAATTACGTTCATTTGCGTGTTTCCAACCAAATTTGACTAAAATTTCACATTCGTTTGGTTCATTGGGGCATTTCCAATCAAATTTGACTAAAATTTCACCTGAGTTTGGTTCATTGGCGCGTTTTCAATCAAATTTGATTGGAATTTCACCTGGATTATGTTCATTTGCGTGTTTCCAATCAAATTTGACTAAAAATTTCACATTGATTTGTTTATTGGCGCGTTCCCAATCAAATTTGACTAAAATTTCACTTGAGTTTGGTTCATTGGCTCGTTTACAATCAAATTTAACTAAAATTTCACGTGGATTACGCTCATTTGCGTGTTTCCAATCAAATTTGACAAAAATTTCACGTTAGTTTGGTTCATTGGCGCGTTTACAATCAAATTTGACTAAAATTTCTTATGGATTATGTTCATTTGCGTGTTTCCAATCATATTTGACTAAAATTTCACAATGGTTTGGTTAGTTTTCGCGTTCCCATTCAAATTTGATTAAAATTTCACCTAAATTTGGTTCATTAGCGAGTTTAAAATCAAGTTTGACTAAAATTTCACCTGGATTATGTTCATTTGCATGTTTCCAATCAAATTTGACTAAAATTTCACGTTAATTTGGTTCATAGGCACCTTCCCAATAAAATTTGACTAATATTTCACCTGAGTTTAGTTCATTGGCGTGTTTACAATAAAATTTGACTATAATATCACCTAGATTATGTTTGTTTGCATGTTTCCAATCAAATTTGACTAAAATTTCTTATAGATTAAGTTGATTGGCACGTTCCGAATCAAATTTGACTAAAATTTCACCTGAATTTGGTTCATTGGCGCGTTTACAATCAAATTTGACTATAATGTCACCTGGATCATGTTCATTGGCGTGATTCCAATCAAATTTGACTAAAATTTCACATTGATTTGGTTCATTGGTGCGTTCCGAATCAAATTTGACTAAAATTTCATCAGAGTTTGGTTCATTGGTGTGTGTTATAATCAAATTTAAATATAACGTCACCTAAATTACGTTCATTTGCGCGTTTCCAACCAAATTTGACTAAAATTTCACATTCATTCGATTCATTGGCGCGTTCCCAATCAAATTTGACTAAAATTTCACCAGAGTTTGGTTCATTGGCGCGTTTACAATCAAATTTGATTAGAATTTCACCTGGATTATGTTCATTTACGTGTTTCCAGTCAAATTTGACTAAAATTTCACTTTGATTTGGTTCATTGACTCGTTTACAATCAAATTTGACTAAAATTTCACCTGGATTATGTTCATTTGCTTGTTTCCAATCAACTTCGTCTAAAATTTCAAAATGGTTTGGTTCGTTTGCGTGTTCCCAATCAGATTTAATTTAAATTTCACGAGAGTTTTGGTTCATTAGCGTGTTTACAGTCAAATTTGACTAAAATTTCACCTGGATTATGTTCATTTGCGTGTTTCCAATCAACTTTGACTAAAATTCCACATTCGTTTGGTTCATTAGCAAATTTCCAATCAAATTTGACTAAAATTTCACATTGGTTTGGTTCTTTGGCACGTTCCCAATCAAATTTTACTAAAATTTCATCTGTGTTTGGTTCATTGTCTCGTTTACAATCAAATTTGACTAAAATTTCACGTGGATTATGTTAATTTGCGTGTTTCCAATCAAATTTGACTAATATTTCCCATTGATTTGGTTCATTGGCACGTTCCCAATCAAATTTGACTAAAATTTCACTTGAGTTTGGTTCATTGGTGCGTTAACAATCAAATTTGACTAAAATTTCACTTGGATTTTGTTCAATGGTGCGCTACCAATAAAATTTGACTAAAATTTCACCTGAGTTTGGTTCATTTGCGCGTTTACAATTAAATTTGACTATAATGTCACCTGCATTATGTTCATTTGCTTAATTCCAACCAAATTTGACTAAAATTTCACACTAATTTGGTTCATTGGTGCGTTCCCAATCAAATTTGACTAAAATTTCACCAGGATTATATTCATTTGCGTGTTTCCAATCAAATTTGAATAAAATCTCACATTAACTTGGTTCATTGGCGCGTTGCCAATCAAATTTGACTAAAATTTCACCTGAGTTTGGATCGTTGGCACCTTCACAATAAAATTTGACTATAATGTCACCCAGTATATGTTCATTTGCTCAAATTTGAATAAAATTTCATGTGGATTATGTTCATTTGCGTGATTCTAATTAAATTTGACTAAAATTTCACATTGATTTGGTTCATTGGCGTGTTTCCAATAAAATTTGACTAAAATTTCACCTGAGTTTGGTTTATTGGCGCGTTTACAATCAAATTTTACTAAAATTTCACCTGGATTATGTTCATTTGCGTGTTTCCAATCAAATTTGACTATAATTTCACAATGGTTTGTTTCATTTGCGCATTCCCATTCAAATTTGATTAAAATTTTACCTAAGTTTGGTTCATTAGTGCGTTTAAAATCAAATTTGACTAAAATTTCACTTGGATTATGTTCATTTGCGTGTTTCCAATCAAATTTGACTAAAATTTCACGTTGATTTGGTTCATAGGCGCCTTCCCAATAAAATCTGACTAATATTTCACCTGAGTTTGGTTCATTGGCGTGTTTACAATAAAATTTGACTATAATATCACCTAGATTATGTTCATTTGCATGTTTCCAAACAAATTTGACTAAAATTTCTTATAGATTAAGTTGATTGGCATGTTCCGAATCAAATTTGACTAAAATTTCACCTGAATTTGGTTCATTGGCGCGTTTACAATCAAATTTGACTATAATGTCACATGGATCATGTTCATTGACGTGATTCCAATCAAATTTGGCAAAAATTTCACATTGATTTGGGTCATTGGCATGTTTCCAGTAAAATTTGACTAAAATTTCACCTGAGTTTGGTTTATTGGAGAGTTTACAATCAAAATTGACTAAAATTTCACTTGGATTATGTTCATTTGCGTGTTTCCAATCAAATTTGACTAAAATTTCACAATGGTTTGGTTCATTTGCGCGTTCCAATTAAAATTTGATCAAAATTTCACCTAAATTTGGTTCGTTAGCACGTTTAAAATCAAATTTGACTAAAATTTCACCTGAGTTTGGTTTATTGGAGAGTTTACAATCAAAATTGACTAAAATTTCACTTGGATTATGTTCATTTGCGTGTTTCCAATCAAATTTGACTAAAATTTCACAATGGTTTGGTTCATTTGCGCGTTCCAATTAAAATTTGATCAAAATTTCACCTAAATTTGGTTCATTAGCACGTTTAAAATCAAATTTGACTAAAATTTCACCTCGATTATGTTCATTTGCGTGTTTCCAATCAAATTTGACTAAAATCGCACGTTGATTTGGTTCATAGGCGCCTTTCCAATCAAATTTGACTAATATTTCACCTAAGTTTGGTTCATTGGCGCGTTTACAATAAAATTTGACTATAATGTCACCTAGATTATGTTCATTTGCATGTTTCCAATCAAATTAGACTAAAATTTCATATAGATTAAGTTGATTGACACGTTCCGAATCAAATTTGATTGAAATTTCACCTGAATTTGGTTCCTTGGCGCGTTTACAATCAAATTTGACTATAATGTCACCTGGATCATGTTTATTGACGTGATTCCAATAAAATTTGACTAAAATTTCACATTAATTTGGTTCATTGGCGTGTTCTAAATCAAATTTGACTAAAATTTCACCAGAGTTTGGTTCATTGGCGCGTTTACAATCAAATTTAAATATAATGTCACCTGAATTACGTTCATTTGCGCATTTTCAACCAAATTTGATTAAAATTTCACATTCATTCGATTCATTGGCGCGTTTCCAATCAAATTTGACTGAAATTTCACCAGAGTTTGGTTCATTGGCGCGTTTACAATCAAATTTGATTAGAATTTCACCCGAGTTATGTTCATTTGCGTGTTTCCAGTCAAATTTGACTAAAATTTCACTTTGATTTAGTTCACTGGCGTGTCCCCAATCAAATTTGACTGAAATTTTACCTGTGTTTGGTTCATTGACTCGTTTACAATCAAATTTGACTAAAATTTCACCTGGATTATGTTCATTTGCTTGTTTCCAATCAAATTCGTCTAAAATTTCACAATGGTTTGGTTCGTTTGCACGTTCCCAATCAAATTGAATTTAAATTTCACCAGAGTTTGGTTCATTGGCGCGTTTACAATCAAATTTGACTATAATATCACCTGGATTATTTTCATTGGCGTGTTTCCAATCAAATTTGACTAAAATTTCACATTGATTTGGTTCATTGGTGCGTTCCGAATCAAATTTAACTAAAATTTCACTTGAGTTTGATTCATTGGTGCGTTTACAATTAAATTTGACTATAGTGTCACCTGGATTACGTTCATTTGCGTATTTCCAATCAAATTTGACTAAAATTTCACCTGAGTTTTGTTTATTGGCGCGCTTATAAAATTTTCACTTGGATTATGTTTATTGGTGTGCTTCCAATCAAATTTGGCAAAAATTTAACATTGGTTTGGTTCATTGGCACGTTCCCCATCAAATTTTACTAAAATTTCACCTGAATTTGGTTCATTGGTATGTTTCAAATCAAATTTGGCTAAAATTTTACCTGAGTTTGGTTCATTGGCGCATAAACAACCAAATTTGACTAAAATTTCAACTGGATCGTGTTCATTTGCGTGTTTCCAATCATATCCGACTAAAATTTCACATTGATTTATTTCATTGGCGCGTTCCCGATCAAATTTGACTAAGATTTCACCTAAATTTGGTTCATTGGCGCGTTTAAAATCAAATTTGACTAAAATTTCACACGGATTATGTTCATTTGCGCATTTCCAATCAAATTTAACTAAAATTTCACCTAAGTTTGGTTCATTGGCGCGTTAACAATCAAATTTGAATATAATGTCACCTGTATTATGTTCATTTACGTATTTCCAATCAAATTTGACTAAAATTTCACCTGAGTTTGGTTCGTTGGCCCGTTCCCAATCAAAATTGACTGATATTTCACCTGAGTTTGGTTCATTGGCGCGTTTACGAGCAAATTTGACTATAATGTCACCTGGATTATGTTTATTCAGGTGTTTCCAATTGAATTTGACTAAAATTTCACATTGAGTTGTTCATTGACACGTTCCGAATCAAATTTGACTAAAGTTTCACCAGAGTTTTGTTCACGGGCGCGTTTACAATCAAATTTGACTAAAATTTCATTTTGGTTTGGTTCATTGAAGCATTCCCAATGAAATTTGACTAAAATTTTATCTGAGTTTGGTTCATTTGCGTGTTTCCAATCAAATTTAACGAAAATTTCACATTGGCTTGGTTCATTGGCACGTTCCCAATCAAATTTGACTAAAATTTCACCTGAGTTTGGTTCGTTGGCGCATTAACAATCAAATTTGACTATAATGTCACCTGCATTATGTTCATTTACGTATTTTCAACCAAATTTGACAAAAATTTCACTTTAATTTGGTTCATTGGCGCGTTACCAATCAAATTTGACTAAAATTTCCCCTGAGTTTGGTTTGTTGGCGCGTTTACAATCAAATTTGACTATAATGTCACATGGATTATGTTCATTTGCGTGTTTCCAACCAAATTTGACTAAAATTTCACATTGAGTTGTTCATTGGCACGTTCCGAATCAAATTTGACTAAAATTTCACCTGAGTTTTGTTCATTGGCGCGTTTACAATCAAATTTGACTAAAATTTCACCTGGATTAGTTCATTTGCATGTTTACAATCAAATTTGACTAAAATTTCATTTTGGTTTGGTTCATTGAAGCGTTCCCAAGGAAATTTGACTAAAATTACATCTGAGTTTGGTTCATTTGCGTGTTTCCAATCAAATTTGACGAAAATTTCACAATGGTTTGGTTCATTGGCAAATTCCCAATCAAATTTGACTAAAATTTCACTTGAATTTAGTTCGTTGGGGCGTTTAAAATCAAATTTGACTAAAATTTCATATGGGTTATGTTCATTTGCGTGTTTCCAATCAAATTTGATGAAAATTTCACAATGGTTTGGCTCATTGGCACGTTCCCTATCAAATTTGACTAAAACTTCACTTGAATTTGGTTCGTTGGCGCGTTTAAAATCAAATTTGACTAAAATTTCATATGGGTTATGTTCATTTGCGTGTTTCCAATCAAATTTGACTAAAATTTCACACTTGTTTGGTTCATTGGCACGTTCCAAATCAAATTTGACTAAAATTTCACTTGAGTTTAGTTCATTGGCGCGTTTACAATCAAATTTGACTAAATTTTCACCAGGATTATGTTCATTTGCGTGTTTTCAATCAAATTTAACTAAAATTTCACATTGGTTTGGTTCATTGGCATGTTCCTAATCAAATTTGACTAAAATTTCACCCGAATTTGGTTCATTGGCACGATTACAATCAAATTTGACTAAAATTTCAAATTAATTTGGTTCATTGGTGTGTTCCCAATCAAATTGGACTAAAATTTCACATGAGTTTGGTTCAATAGCGCGTTAACAATCAAATTTGACTAAAATTTCACCAGGATTATGTTCATTTGCGTGTTTTCAATAAAATTTGATTAAATTTCACATTGATTTGGTTCGTTGGCACGTTCCCAATTAAATTTGACTACAATTTCACCTGAGTTTGGTTCATTGGCGTGTTTATAATCAAATTTGACAATAATGTCATCTGGATTATGTTTATTTGCGTATTTTCAATCAAATTTGACTAAACTTTCACTTTGATTTGGTTCATTGGCACGTTCCCAATCAAGTTTAACTAAAATTTCACCTGAGTTTGGTTCATTAGCACGTTCCCAAACGAATTTGACTAAAATTTCGCCTGAGTTTGGTTTATTGGCACGTTTACAATCAAATTTGACCTAAATTTCACCTGGATTATGTTCATTGCAGCACTTCCAATCAAATTTGACAAAAATTTCACATTGGTTTGGTTCATTGACGCGTTTCTAGTCAAATTTTACTAAAAGTTCACATAAGTTTGGTTCATTGGCGCGTTTACATTCAAATTTGACTAAAATTTCACCAGGATTATGTTCATTGCGTGTTTACAATCAAATTTGACTAAAATTTCACATTGGTTTGATTTATTAACGCGTTCCCAATCAAGTTTGACTAAAATTTCACCAGAGTCTGGTTCATTTGCCGGTTTCCAATCAAATTTGACTAAACTTTCACATTGGTTTGGTTCATTGGCGCATTCCCAATCAAATTTGACTAAACTTTCATGTGGATTATGTTCATTTGCGTGTTTCCAATCAAATTTGACTAAAAGTTCACAATTGTTTGGTTCATTGGCGTGTTTCCAATCGAATTTGACTAAAATTTCACATTGATTTTGTTCATTGGCACGTTACAAATCAAATTTAACTAAAATTTAACCTGAGTTTGGTTCATTAGTGCGTTTACAATCAAATTTGACTAAACTTTCATGTGGATTATGTTCATTAGTTTGGTTCATTGGCGCGTTCCCAATCAAATTTGACTAAACTTTCATGTGGATTATGTTCATTTGCGTGTTTCCAATCAAATTTGACTAAAAGTTCACAATTGTTTGGTTCATTGGCGTGTTTCCAATCGAATTTGACTAAAATTTCACATTGATTTTGTTCATTGGCGCGTTACAAATCAAATTTAACTAAAATTTCACCTGAGTTTGGTTCATTAGTGCGTTTACAATCAAATTTGACTATAATGTCACTTGGATTACATTCATTTACGTATTTCCAATCAAATTTGACTAAAATTTCACAATGATTTAGTTCATTGGCGCATTCGCAATCAAATTTGACTAAAATTTCACCTGAGTTTGGTTCCTTGGTGCGCTTACAAAAATTTCATCTGGATTGTGTTCATTGGTGCGCTTCCAACCAAATTTGACTAACATTTCACATTGGCTTGGTTCATTAGCGTGTTCCCCATCAAATTTTACTAAAATTTTACCTGAATTTGGTTCATTGGTACATTTACAATCAAATTTGACTAAAATTTCACCAGAGTTTGGTTCATGGCACATTAACAACCAAATTTGACCAAAATTTCATCTGAATTATGTTCATTTGCGTATTTCCAATCAAATCTGACTAAAGTTTCACATTGATATAGTTCATTGACGCGTTCCCAATCAAATTTGACTAAAATTTCCCCTAAGTTTGTTTCATTGGCAGCTTTAAAATCAAATTTGACTAAAATTTCACATGATTATGTTCATTTGCGTGTGTCCAATCAAATTTGACTAAAATTTCACATTGATTTGGTTCATTGGCGCATTCCCAATCAAATTTGACTAAAATTTCACCTAAGTTTGGTTCATTGGCGGGGTTCAAATCAAATTTGACTAAAATTTCACATTGATTTGGTTCATTGGCGCATTCCCAATCAAATTTGACTAAAATTTCACCTAAGTTTGGTTCATTGGCGGGTTTCAAATCAAATTTGACTAAAATTTCACCTGAATTATTTTCGTTTACGTGTTACCAACCAAATTTGACTAAAATTTCACATTGATTTGTTCATTGGCGCGTTTCGAATCAAATTTGGCTAAAATTCCACCTGAGCTTGGTTCATTGATTCGTTTACAATCAAATTTGACTAAAATCTCACCAGGATTATGTTCATTTGAGTGTTTCCAATCAAATTTGACTAAAATTTCATATTGATTTGGTTCATTGGCGCGTTCATAATCAAATTTGACTAAAATTTCACCTGAGTTTGGTTCGTTGGCATGTTTAAAATCAAATTTAACTAAAATTTCACATGGGTTATGTTCATTTGCTTGTTTCCAATCAAATTTGACTAAAATTTCACATTTGTTTGGTTCATTGGCACGTTCCCAATCAAATTTGACTAAAATTTCACTTGAGTTTGGTTTATTGGCGCGTTTACAATCAAATTTGACTAAATTTTCACCAAGATTATGTCCATTTACGTGTTTTCAATCAAATTTAACTAAAATTTCGCATTGGTTTGGTTCATTGGCGTGTTCCTAATCAAATTTGACTAAAATTTCACCTGAGTTTGGTTCATTGCCGCGATTACAATCAAATTTGACTAAAATTTCACATTAATTTGGTTCATTGGTGCGTTTCCAATCAAATTGGACTAAGATTTCACATGAGTTTGGTTCATTAGCGTGTTAACAATCAAATTTGACTGAAATTTCACCTGGATTATGTTCATTTGCGTGTTTTCCATAAAATTTGATTAAATTTCACATTGATTTGGTTCATTGGCACGTTCCCAATCAAATTTGACTAAAATTTCACCTGAGTTTGGTTCATTAATCAAACTTGACAATAATGTCACCTGGATTATGTTCATTTGCGTATTTTCAATCAAATTTGACTGAACTTTCACGTTGATTTAGTTCATTGGCACGTTCCCAATCAAATTTGACTAAAATTTCACCTGAGTTTGGTTCATTGGCGCGTTCCCAAACGAATTTGACTAAAATTTCACCTGAGTTTGGTTCATTGGCATGTTTACAATCAAATTTGACTAAAATTTCAACTGGATTATGTTCATTGGAGCACTTCCAATCAAATTTGACAAAAAATTCACATTAGTTTAGTTCATTGGCGCGTTCCTAATCAAATTTTACTAAAATTTCGCATGAGTTTGGTTAATTGGCGCATTTACAATCAAATTTGACTAAAATTTCACCAGGATTATGTTCATTTGCGTGTTTCCAATCAAATTTGACTAAAATTTCACAATGGTTTGGTTCATTGGCATGTTCCCAATCAAATTTGACTAAAATTTCACATTGATTTTGTTCATTGGCGCATTACGAATCAAATTTAACTAAAATTTCACCTGAATTTGGTTCATTGGTGCGTTTACAATCAAATTTGACTATAATGTCACATGGATTACGTTCATTTGCTTATTTCCAATCAAATTTGACTAAAATTTCACAATGATTTAGTTCATTGGCGCATTCTCAATTAAATTTGACTAAAATTTCACTTGAGTTTGGTTCCTTGGCACGCTTACAAAAATTTCATCTGGATTGTGTTCATTGGTGCGCTTCCAACCAAATTTGACTAAAATTTCACATTGGCTTGGTTCATTGGTGCGTTCCCCATCAAATTTCACTAAAATTTCACCTAAATTTGGTTCTTTGGTACATTTATAATCAAATTTGACTAAAATTTCACCTGAGTTTTGTAACGCCCCGAATTCTCGGAAACCGAAGCGTTAAAATAATATTCGTTTCTTTCTTTGGTTCGACCCCTTTGACGTTAGCCAAAGTATTTTATAAATCCAATTTTTTTTTTAAATATATAAAAATATAATGGAAGGTAGTTATCTATAACTTAGGCACATGTAGCAAAATTTGATTTTGTAAAAGATCTGAAGACAAATCGACAGTTACGGATTTAACGACAGCGGAAGAAAAATATCTTTGGCCTAGCAAATATCTATTAAAATATATGAAATTTTTACAGGGACTAAATCATTCATATATGTACCACATATAAAAATTTGGGGTCTCGACGACAACGTTTGAAGTAAGAAAATATTAGTCGAATATGCTGGACAGGAATCTCGGATTCGACACGATGCAGTTTACTAAAACGGGCATAACTTTATTTTTAGATAATATTTTCGAGAAATTCCAAAGGCCACTATTAGAAGACTTGACTAAAATTTCACCTGCGTTTGGTTCGTTGGCGCATTTGCAATCAAATTTGACTAAAATTTCACGGGGAATATGTTCATTTGCATGTTACCAATCAAATTTGACTAAAATTTCACATTGATTTGATTCATTGGCGCGTTTCCAATCAAATTTGACTAAAATTTCACCTGAGTTTGGTTTATTGGCGCGTTTACAATCAAATTTGACTAAAATTTCACCAAGATTATGTTCATTTGCGTGTTTCCAATCAAATTCGTCTAAAATTTCACAATGGTTTGGTTTGTTTGCGCGTTCCCAATCAAATTTAATTAAAATTTTAATAGAGTTTGGTTCATTGGCGCGTTACGAATCAAATTTGACTAAAATTTCCCCTGAGTTTGGTTTATTGGCGCGTTTACAATCAAATATGACTAAAATTTCACCAAGATTATGTTCATTTGCGTGTTTCCAATCAAATTCGTCTAAAATTTCACAATGGTTTGGTTTGTTTGCGCGTTCCCAATCAAATTTAATTAAAATTTTAATAGAGTTTGGTTCATTGGCGCGTTACGAATCAAATTTGACTAAAATTTCCCCTGAGTTTGGTTTATTGGCGCGTTTACAATCAAATATGACTAAAATTTCACCAAGATTATGTTCATTTGCGTGTTTCCAATCAAATTCGTCTAAAATTTCACAATGGTTTGGTTTGTTTGCGCGTTCCCAATCAAATTTAATTAAAATTTTAATAGAGTTTGGTTCATTGGCGCGTTTACAATCAAATTTGACTGTAATGTCGCCTGGATTATTTTTATTGTCGCGATCCCAATCAGATTTGACTAAAATTTCACATTTATTTGGTTCATTGGCGCGTTACGAATCAAATTTGACTAAAATTTCAACTAAATTTGGTTCATCGGCGCGTTTACAATCAAATTTGACTATAATGTCAGCTCGATTACGGTCATTTGGGTATTTCCAATCAAATTTGACTAAAATTTCAAAATGATTTGGTTCATTGCGCGTTCCCAATCAAATTTGATTAAAATTTCACCTGAGTTTGGTTCGTTGGCGCATTTGCAATCAAATTTGACTAGAATTTCAACTGGATTATGTTCATTTGCGAGTTTCCAATCAAATTTGACTAAAATTTCAAAATGATTTGGTTCATTGCGCGTTCCCAATCAAATTTGATTAAAATTTCACCTGAGTTTGGTTCGTTGGCACACTTACAAAAATTTCACCAGGATTATGTTAATTGGGGCGCTTCCAGTCAAATTTAACTAAAATTTCATTGGTTTCGTTCATTAGCGCGCTCGCCATCAAATTTTAAAATTTCACATTGATTTGGTTCATTTGCGAGTTCCCAATACTCTTTGACTAAAATTTCACCTGAGTTTGGTTCGTTGGCGCATTTGCAATCAAATTTGACTAGAATTTCAACTGGATTATGTTCATTTGCGAGTTTCCAATCAAATTTGACTAAAATTTCACATTGATTTGGTTCATTGGCGCGTTCCCAATCAAATTTGACTAAAATTTCACCTGAGTTTGGTTCGTTGGCGCATTTGCAATCAAATTTGACTAGAATTTCAACTGGATTATGTTCATTTGCGAGTTTCCAATCAAATTTGACTAAAATTTCACATTGATTTGGTTCATTCGTGTGTTCCCAATCAAATTTGACTGAAATTTCACCTGAGTTTGGTTCATTGGCGCGTTTACAATCAAATTTGACTAAAATTTCACCAGGATTATTTTCATTTGCGTGTTTCCAATCAAATTCGTCTAAAATTTCACAATGGTTTGGTTTGTTTGCGCGTTCCCAATCAAATTTAATTAAAATTTTAATAGAGTTTGGTTAATTGGCGCGTTTACAAGCAAATTTGACTGTAATGTCACCTGGATTATTTTTATTGTCGCGTTCCCAATCAGATTTGACTAAAATTTCTCATTTATTTGGTTCATTGGCGCGTTACGAATCAAATTTGACTAAAATTTCACTAAGTTTGGTTCATCGGTGAGTTTACAATCAAATTTGACTATAATGTCAACTCGATTACGTTCATTTGCATATTTCCAATCAAATTTGACTAAAATTTCAAAATGATTTGGTTCATTGCGCGTTCCCAATCAAATTTGATTAAAATTTCACCTGAGTTTGGTTCGTTGGCACACTTACAAAAATTTCACCATGATTATATTCATTGGGGCGCTTCCAATCAAATTTAACTAAAATTTCATTGGTTTCGTTCATTAGCGCGCTCCCCGTCAAATTTTAAAATTTCACATTGATTTGGTTCATTTGCGAGTTCCCAATACTCTTTGACTAAAATTTCACCTGAGTTTGGTTCGTTGGCGCATTTGCAATCAAATTTGACTAGAATTTCAACTGGATTATGTTCATTTGCGAGTTTCCAATCAAATTTGACTAAAATTTCACATTGATTTGGTTCATTGGCGCGTTCCCAATCAAATTTGACTAAAATTTCACCTGAGTTTGGTTCATTCGCATGTTTACAATCAAATTTGACTAAAATCTCACCAAGATTATGTTCATTTGCAGGTTTCCAACCAAATTTGACTAAAATTTCACATTGATTTGGTTCATTGGCGCGTTCCCAATCAAATTTGACTAAAATTTCACCTGAGTTTGGTTCATTCGCATGTTTACAATCAAATTTGACTAAAATCTCACCAAGATTATGTTCATTTGCAGGTTTCCAACCAAATTTGACTAAAATTTCACATTGATTTGGTTCATTCGTGTGTTCCCAATCAAATTTGACTGAAATTTCACCTGAGTTTGGTTCATTGGCGCGTTTACAATCAAATTTGACTAAAATTTATTTTTATTGTCGCGTTCCCAATCAGATTTGACTAAAATTTCACATTTATTTGGTTCATTGGCGCGTTACGAATCAAATTTGACTAAAATTTCACCTAAGTTTGGTTCATCG
>NW_019227472.1:303676-306091 GCF_002742605.1 Olea europaea var. sylvestris | reverse complement strand
TTGTCCTCAATGTAAAGATTAAATGTGCAAAATATATGAAGGACAATAAGGAGCAAAATTTTGAACAAAGGGATGGGTTTTGAACTTTACCTGGAAAGTCTGCATAAACTTGGCCTAAATGATCCTTCAATTTCACTAGTGAAAGAAAAAGAAGCAACAATAAAAGAAACACACCTAAAAAAAACACACAACATTATAAAACTGAAAATAAACATACAAAATAAAATAAAAAGAAAAGGATATCAATCTTTAGAATCATGTATAGCAACGGACTCTTCCAATTTAGAGAAATTCTCAAAAAATGGTTTCAAATCGAGCTTTGGTTCTTGAACACTTGAAATCATATGCGAATTTTTAGAATTATCGTTGAATTCAAATTCAAGCGCATCATATGAAGATGTAGCGATAAATTGATCATCAACAAGTTGTTCAATAAGATCTATTTCATGCAAATCATCTTCATCTCCATGTTGCTTGCAAATGTTAAAAATATTCATTTCCACGGTCATATTTCCAAAAGAGAGTTTTAAAATACCATTTCTACAATTTATCAATGCATTTGAAGTAGCAAGAAAGGGACGTCCTAGAATGACGGGTATTTGTGCATTTGAATTTAAAATAGGATGTGTGTCCAAAACTATAAAATCAACAGGAAAATAGAATTTATCAATTTGAACTAGAACATCCTCTACAACCCCTCTTGGAACTTTTACTGAACGATCAGCAAGTTGAAGTGTTGTTGTTGTTGGCTCAAGCTGAAATTTCTTTTGGGATGATCCTTACCTGTTCAAATATTGTCCATACCAAATAATAAGAAGATGTGTACCAAATAATGAAATCCAAAAGATAATTGCCTTTTGCCATTCTGAAGCATGTGGTGGTCATTTTTCTTCAAAGAAAACTGCTGCAAAAATCTTGCAGTCTGGATTTTATTGGCCAACTCTTTTCAAAGACACATATGAATTTTGTAAAGCTTGTGAATGTTGTCAAAAATTAGGTGGGATAACTCGTAGAAATATGATGCCACTGACACCGATACTAGTTATTGAAATATTTGATTGTTGGGGTATCGATTTCATGGGTCCATTCCCATCATCTTTTGGTTATTTATACATCTTGGTGGGAGTTGATTATGTTTCTAAATGGGTAGAGGCAATTCCTTGTAAGCACAATGATCACAAAATTGTTTTGAAATTTTTGAAAGAAAATATTTTGTCAAGATTTGGAATACCTCGAGCCATTATAAGCGATGGGGGTTTACACTTCTGTAATAAACCTTTTAATGCCCTAATGAAAAAATATGGGATTACTCATAAAGTGTCTACTCCGTATCACCCAAACACTAGTGGTCAAGCTGAACTTGCAAATAGAGAGATTAAATGCATTTTGGAAAAAACAGTGAATCCAAATAGAAAAGATTGGTCTTTACGATTAACTGATGCTCTTTGGGCTTATCGTACAGCTTTCAAAACACCCCTTGGTATGTCACCTTATCGACTTGTTTTTGGAAAGCCTTGTCATTTACCTGTTGAATTGGAACACAAAGCATTTTGGGCCATTAAAATGTTTAATTTTGGTTTAGATGAGGCAGGTTCACTTAGAAAACTTCAATTGAATGAGTTGGAAGAAATCAGGAATGAAGCTTATCAGAACTCTCGAATTTATAAGGAAAGAATGAAGGTATTCCATGATAAAAACATTGTTAGAAAAACTTTTGAGCCTTCCCAAAAAGTTCTTTTGTACAACTCAAGGTTACATTTATTTCCTGGAAAATTACGCTCCAAGTGGACTGGTCCTTTCATTGTTAAAATTGTTTACCCACACGGAGCTGTAGAAATTGAAAATCCAAGTAATGGAAATATTTTTAAAGTTAATGGACAACGTTTGAAACCATTTTTTGAGAATTTCTCTAGATTAGAAGAGTCCATTACTTTACATGATCCTAAAGATTAATATCATTTTCTCATTGTTTTATTTTGTTATGTTTGTTTTCAATTTTATAATTTAGTGTGTTTTTTTTAGTGTGTTTCTTTTATTTTCATTTTTTTTTTCACTAATGAAATTGAAGGTTCATTTAGGCCAAGTTTATACAGACTTTCCAGGTAAAGTTCAAAACCCGTCCCTTTGTTCAAAATTTTGCTCCTTATTGTCCTTCATATATTTTGCACATTTAATCTTTTCATTGAGGACAATGTTTCATTTAGGTTGGGGGAAGGAATCAAAATGTTCCCAAAAAAAAAAAAAAGTTCTTGCCGACCGATGATAATATTTGAAATTGTTTTTATATTATTATGACTAGGGGATGCTACTTTGATTTAGTTTAAGCTTGTTCATGTTAGATTGATATACATTGAGCACAATGATCATGAAAATCACATATTATTTAGATTGGATCAATGGATAGAATATGTAGAA
>NW_019227472.1:257492-300579 GCF_002742605.1 Olea europaea var. sylvestris | reverse complement strand
CCAATCAAATTTGACTAAAATTTCACCTGAGTTTGGTTCATTCGCATGTTTACAATCAAATTTGACTAAAATTTCATATTGATTTGGTTCATTCGTGTGTTCCCAATCAAATTTGACTGAAATTTCACCTGAGTTTGGTTCATTCGCATGTTTACAATCAAATTTGACTAAAATCTCACCAAGATTATGTTCATTTGCAGGTTTCCAACCAAATTTGACTAAAATTTCACATTGATTTGGTTCATTCGTGTGTTCCCAATCAAATTTGACTGAAATTTCACCTGAGTTTGGTTCATTGGCGCGTTTACAATCAAATTTGACTAAAATTTCACCTGGATTATGTTCATTTGCGTGTTTCCAATCAAATTCGTCTAAAATTTCACAATGGTTTGGTTTGTTTGCGCGTTCCCAATCAAATTTAATTAAAATTTTAATAGAGTTTGGTTCATTGGCGCGTTTACAATCAAATTTGACTGTAATGTCGCCTGGATTATTTTTATTGTCGCGTTCCCAATCAGATTTGACTAAAATTTCACATTTATTTGGTTCATTGGCGCGTTACGAATCAAATTTGACTAAAATTTCACCTAAGTTTGGTTCATCGGCGCGTTTACAATCAAATTTGACTATAATGTCAGCTCGATTACGTTCATTTACGTATTTCCAATCAAATTTGACTAAAATTTCAAAATGATTTGGTTCATTGCGCGTTCCCAATCAAATTTGATTAAAATTTCACCTGAGTTTGGTTCGTTGGCACACTTACAAAAATTTCACCTGGATTATGTTCATTGGGGCGCTTTCAATCAAATTTAACTAAAATTTCATTGGTTTCGTTCATTAGCGCGCTCCCCATCAAATTTTAAAATTTCACATTGATTTGGTTCATTTGCGAGTTCCCAATACTCTTTGACTAAAATTTCATCTGAGTTTGGTTCGTTGGCGCATTTGCAATCAAATTTGACTAAAATTTCACGTGTTACCAATCAAATTTGACTAAAATTTTACATTGATTTGGTCCATTGGCACGTTCCCAATCAAATTTGACTAAAATTTCACCTGAGTTTGGTATATTGGCGCGTTTACAATCAAATTTGACTAAAATTTCACTAAGATTATGTTCATTTGCAGTTTTCCAACCAAATTTGACTAAAATTTCACATTGATTTGGTTCATTCGTGTGTTCCCAATCAAATTTGACTGAAATTTCACCTGAGTTTGGTTCATTGGCGCGTTTACAATCAAATTTGACTAAAATTTCACCTAGATTATGTTCATTTGCGTGTTTCCAATCAAATTCGTCTAAAATTTCACAATGGTTTGGTTTGTTTGCGCGTTCCCAATCAAATTTAATTAAAATTTTAATAGAGTTTGGTTCATTGGCGCGTTTACAATCAAATTTGACTGTAATGTCGCCTGGATTATTTTTATTGTCGCGTTCCCAATCAGATTTGACTAAAATTTCACATTTATTTGGTTCATTGGCGCGTTACGAATCAAATTTGACTAAAATTTCACCTAAACTTGGTTCATCGGCGCGTTTACAATCAAATTTGACTATAATGTCAGCTCGATTACGGTCATTTGCGTATTTCCAATGAAATTTGACTAAATTTTCAAAATGATTTGGTTCATTGCGCGTTCCCAATCAAATTTGATTAAAATTTCACCTGAGTTTGGTTCGTTGGCACACTTACAAAAATTTCACCAGGATTATGTTCATTGGGGCGCTTCCAGTCAAATTTAACTAAAATTTCATTGGTTTCGTTCATTAGCGCGCTCCCCATCGAATTTTAAAATTTCACATTGATTTGGTTCATTTGCGAGTTCCCAATACTCTTTGACTAAAATTTCACCTGAGTTTGGTCCGTTGGCGCATTTGCAATCAAATTTGACTAGAATTTCAACTGGATTATGTTCATTTGCGAGTTTCCAATCAAATTTGACTAAAATTTCACATTGATTTGGTTCATTGGCGTGTTCTTAGTCAAATTTGACTAAAATTTCACCTGAGTTTGGTTCATTCGCATGTTTACAATCAAATTTGACTAAAATTTCACCAAGATTATGTTCATTTGCAGGTTTCCAACCAAATTTGACTAAAATTTCACATTGATTTGGTTCATTCGTGTGTTCCCAATCAAATTTGACTGAAATTTCACCTGAGTTTGGTTCATTGGCGCGTTTACAATCAAATTTGACTAAAATTTCACCTGGATTATGTTCATTTGCGTGTTTCCAATCAAATTCGTCTAAAATTTCACAATGGTTTGGTTTGTTTGCGCGTTCCCAATCAAATTTAATTAAAATTTTAATAGAGTTTGGTTCATTGGCGCGTTTACAATCAAAATTGACTGTAATGTCGCCTGGATTATTTTTATTGTCGCATTCCCAATCAGATTTGACTAAAATCTCACATTTATTTGGTTCATTGGCGCGTTACGAATCAAATTTGACTAAAATTTCACCTAGATTATGTTCATTTGCGTGTTTCCAATCAAATTCGTCTAAAATTTCACAATGGTTTGGTTTGTTTGCGCGTTCCCAATCAAATTTAATTAAAATTTTAATAGAGTTTGGTTCATTGGCGCGTTACGAATCAAATTTGACTAAAATTTCACGTGGTACCAATCAAATTTGACTAAAATTTCACGTGGTACCAATCAAATTTGACTAAAATTTCACGTGGTACCAATCAAATTTGACTAAAATTTCACGTGGTACCAATCAAATTTGACTAAAATTTCACGTGGTACCAATCAAATTTGACTAAAATTTCACGTGGTACCAATCAAATTTGACTAAAATTTCACGTGGTACCAATCAAATTTGACTAAAATTTCACATTGATTTGGTTCATTTGCGAGTTCCCAATACTCTTTGACTAAAATTTCACCTGAGTTTGGTTCGTTGGCGCATTTGCAATCAAATTTGACTAAAATTTCACGTGGTACCAATCAAATTTGACTAAAATTTCACATTGATTTGGTTCATTGGCACGTTCCCAATCAAATTTGACTAAAACTTCACCTGAGTTTGGTATATTGGCGCGTTTACAATCAAATTTGACTAAAATTTCACTAAGATTATGTTCATTTGCAGTTTTCCAACCAAATTTGACTAAAATTTCATATTGATTTGGTTCATTCGTGTGTTCCCAATCAAATTTGACTGAAATTTCACCTGAGTTTGGTTCATTGGCGAGTTTACAATCAAATTTGACTAAAATTTCACCTGGATTATGTTCATTTGCGTGTTTCCAATCAAATTCGTCTAAAATTTCACAATGGTTTGGTTTGTTTGCGCGTTCCCAATCAAATTTAATTAAAATTTTAATAGAGTTTGGTTCATTGGCGCGTTTACAATCAAATTTGACTGTAATGTCGCCTGGATTATTTTTATTGTCGCATTCCCACTCAGATTTGACTAAAATCTCACATTTATTTGGTTCATTGGCGCGTTACGAATCAAATTTGACTAAAATTTCACCTAAGTTTGGTTCATCGGCGCGTTTACAATGAAATTTGACTATAATGTCAGCTCGATTACGTTCATTTGCGTATTTCCAATCAAATTTGACTAAAATTTCAAAATGATTTGGTTCATTGCGCGTTCCCAATCAAATTTGATTAAAATTTCACCTGAGTTTGGTTCGTTGGCACACTTACAAAAATTTCACCTGGATTATGTTCATTGGGGCGCTTCCAATCAAAATTAACTAAAATTTCATTGGTTTCGTTCATTAGCGCGCTCCCCATCAAATTTTAAAATTTCACATTGATTTGGTTCATTTGCGAGTTCCCAATACACTTTGACTAAAATTTCACCTGAGTTTGGTTCGTTGGCGCATTTGCAATCAAATTTGACTAAAATTTCACGTGGTACCAATCAAATTTGACTAAAATTTCACATTGATTTGGTTCATTGGCGTGTTCCCAATCAAATTTGACTAAAATTTCAACTGAGTTTGGTTCATTGGCGTGTTTACAATCAAATTTGACTAAAATTTCACCTGGATTATGTTCATTTTTGTGTTTCCAATAAAATTTGACTAAAATTTCACCATGGTTTGGTTCATTTGCACGTTCCCATTCAAATTTGATTAAAATTTCACCTAAATTAGGTTTATTGGCACGTTTAAAATCACATTTGCCTAAAGTTTCACCAGGATTATGTTTATTTGCGTGTTTCCAATCAAATTTGACTAAAATTTCACATTGATTTGGTTCATTAGCTCCTTCCCAATCAAATTTGACTAATATTTCACCTGAATTAGGTTCATTGGCGCATTTACAATAAAATTTGACTATAATGTCACTTCGATTATGTTCATTTGCATGTTTCCAATCAAATCTGACTAAAATTTCACATAGATTTAGTTCATTGGCACGTTCCGAATCAAATTTAACTAAAATGTCACCTGAGATTGGTTCATTGGCACGTTTACAATCAAATTTGACTAAAATTTCACCTAGATTATTTTTATTTGCGTGTTTCCAATCAAATTTGACTAAAATTTCACATTGATTTGATTTATTGACGCGTTCCCAATCAAATTTACTAAAATTTCAACTGAGTTTGGTTCATTTGCGTGTTTCCAATCAAATTTCACTAAAATCTCACATTGGTTTGGTTCATTGGCGTGTTCCCAATCGAATTTGATTAAAATTTCACCTCAGTTTGATTCATTGGCTAGTTTACAATCAAAATCGACAATAACGTCACCTGAGTTAGTTTCATTGGCGCGTTACAATCAAATTTGACTAAAATTTCACTTAGATTTTGTTCATTGGCGTGTTTCCAATCAAATTTGACAAAAATTTCGCATGGATTATGTTCATTGGTACACTTCCAATCAAATTTAACTAAAATTTCACATTGATTTGGTTCATTTGCGCGTTCCCAATCAAATTTGGCTAAAATTTCACCTGGATTATGTTCATTGTTGCACTTCTAATCAAACTTGACTAAAATTTGACATTTGTTTGGTTCATTAGCACATTCCCAATCAAATTTTACTAAAATTTCACATGAGTTTGGTTCATTGGCGTGTTTGCAATCTAATTTGACTAAAATTTCGCTTGGATTATTTTCATTTGCGTGTTTCCAATCAAATTCGACCAAAATTTCACATTAGTTTGGTTCATTGGTGCGTTCCCAATCAAATTTGACTAAAATTTCACCTGAATTTGGTTCATTAGCCCGTTTACAATCAAATTTGACTAAATTTTCACCAGGTTTATGTTCATTTGTGTGTTTCGTATCAAATTTAACTAAAATTTCACATTAGCTTGGTTCATTGGCATGTTCCCAATCAAATTTGACAAAAATTTCACCTGGATTATATTCATTTCTGCGTTACCAATCAAATTTGACTAAAATTTCACATTGATTTGGTTTTTTGATGCATTCCTAATCAAATTTTACTAAAATTTCACTTGAGTTTTGGTTCATTTACATGTTCCCAATCAAATTTGACTAAAATTTCACATTGGTTTGGTTCATTGGCGCATTCCCAATCGAATTTGACTAAAATTTCTCCTGAGTTTCGTTCATTGGCGCGTTTACAATCAAATTTGACTAAAATTTCATTTAGATTTTGTTCATTGGCGTGTTTCCAATAAATTTGACTAAAATTTGACCCGGATTGCATCCATTTGCATGTTTCCAATCGAATTTGACTAAAATTTCACATTGATTTGGTTCATTGGCGCGTTCCCAATCGAATCTGACTAAAATTTTACATGGATTATGTTCATTGGTACACTTCCAATCAAATTTGACTAAAATTTCACATTGGTTTGGTTTATTGGCGCGTTCCCAATCAAATTTTACTAAAATTTCACATTAGTTTGGTTCATTGGCATGTTTACAATCTAATTTGACTAAAATTTCACCTGGACTATTTTCATTTGCATGTTTCGAATCAAATTTGACTCAAATTTCACATTTGTTTTGTTCATTGGCCTGTTCCCAATCAAATTTGACAAAAATTTCACTTGAGTTTCAGTGGCGCGTTTACGATCAAATTTGAAAAAATTTTCACCAGGATTATGTTCATTTGCGTATTTCCAACCAAATTTGACTAAAATTTCACAATAATTTTGGTTCATTGGCGCTTTCCCATTCAAATTTGACTAAAATTTTGCCTAAGTTTGGTTCGTTGGCGCGGTTCGAATCAAATTTGATAAAATTTCACCTGAGTTTGGTTCATTGGTGGGTTTACAATCAAATTTGACTAAATATTCGTCTTAATTTCATTCATTGGTGCGCTTCCAATGAAATTTGGCTAAAATTTCACGATGGTTTGGTTCATTGGCATGTTTCCAATCAAATTTGACTAAAATTTCACTAAAATTTCACCCGAGTTTTGTTCATTGGCACGTTTACAATGAAATTTGACAAAAGTTTCACCTGGATTTTGTTCATTGGCATGTTTCCAAGCAAATTCGTCGAAAATTTCACAATAGTTTGGTTCATTGGCACGTTTCCAATCAAATTTGACTAAAATTTCACCTGAGTATGGTTTATTGGTACGTTTACAATGAAATTTGACTAAGATTTCATCTGGATTTTGTTCATTGGCATGTTTTCAATAAAATTTCACATTAGTTTGGTTCATTGGCGTGTTCCCAATCAAATTTGACTAAAATTTCACATTGGTTTAGTTCATTGGCACGTTCCCAATCAAATTTGACTAAAATTTCACATTGGTTTGGTTTATTGACGTGTTCCCAATTAAATTTGACTAAAATTGCACCTGAGTTTGGTTCATTGTCGCGTTTACAATCAAATTTGACTAAAATTTCATGTAGATTATGTTAACTTGCGCGTTTCCAATCAAATTTGACTAATATTTCCCACTGATTTGGTTCATTGGAGCGTTCCCAATCAAATTTAACTAAAATTTCATTTGAGCTTGGTTCATTGGCACGCTAACAATCAAATTTGACTAAAATTTCACCTAGATTTTTTCATTGGTGCGCTTCCAATCAAATTTGACTAAAATTTCACATTGATTTGGTTCATTCGCGCGATACCAATCAAATTTGACTAAAATTTCACCTGAGTTTGGTTCATTGGTTCGTTTACAATCAAATTTGACTATAATGTCACCTGCATTATGTTCATTTGCGTATTTCCAACCAAATTTGGCTAAAATCTCACATTAATTTGGTTCATTGGCGCGTTGCCAATCAAATTTGATAAAAATTTCACCTGAGTTTGGTTCGTTGGTATGTTTACAATCAAATTTGACTCTAATGTCACCCGGATTATGTTCATTTGTGCGTTTCCAACCAAATTTGACTAAAATTTAACATTCGTTTCGTTCATTGGCACATTTCCAATCAAATTTGACTAAAATTTCACTTGAGTTTGATTCATTGGCGCGTTTTCAATCAAATTTAACTAAAATTTCATCTAAATTACGTTCATTTGCATGTTTCCAATCAAAGTTGACTAAACTTTCACATTGATTTGGGTCGTTAGCACGTTCCCAATCAAATTTGACTAAAATTTCACATGAGTTTGGTTCATTGGCACATTTACAATCAAATTTGACCAAAATTTCTCGTGGATTATGTTCGTTTACGTGTTTAAAATCAAATTTGACTAAAATTTCACATTAATTTGGTTCATTGGCGTGTTCCCAATCAAATTTGACGAAAATTACACCTGAATTTTGTTTATTGGCACGTTTACAATCAAATTTGAATAAAGTTTCACCTGGATTATGTTAATTTGCGTGTTTCCAATAAAATTTGACTAAAATTTCACAATTTTTTGGTTCATTTGCGCGTTCCTATTCAAATTTGATTAAAATTTCACCTAAATTTGGTTCATTAGTGCGTTTAAAATAAAATTTAATTAAAATTTCACCTAGATTAATTCATTTCTGTGTTTCCAGTAAAATTTGACTAAAATTTCACATTGATTTGGTTTATTGACGCGTTCCCAAGCAAATTTTAAAATTTCACCTGAGTTTGGTTCATTGACGCGTTTACAATCAAATTTCACTAATTTTTCACCAGGATTATATTCATTTGCATGTTTCCAATCAAATTTAACTAAAATTTCACATTTGTTTGGTTCATTGGTGTGTTCCCAATTAAATTTGACTAAAATTTCACCTAAGCTTGGTTCATTGGGGCAATTACAATCAAATTTAACTAAGATTTCACCGGGATTATATTCATTTCTGTGTTTCCAATAAAATTTGGCTAAAATTTCACATTGATTTGGTTTATTGACGCGTTCTCAAGCCAATTTTACTAAAATTTCACCTGAGTTTGGTTCATTTGTGTGCTTCCAATCAAATTTGACTAAAATTTCACATTGGTTTGGTTCATTGGTGCGTTCCCAATCAAATTTGACTAAAATCTCACATTGGTTTGGTTCATTGGCGCATTCCCAATCAAATTTGACTAAAATTTCACCTGAATTCGGTTCATTGACGCGTTTAGAATCAAATTTGACAATAATGTTACCTGAGTTAGGTTCATTGGTGCATTTACAATCAAATTTGACTAAAATTTTACTTAGATTTTGTTCATTGGTGTGTTTCCAATTAAATTTGACTAAAATTTCACCTGGATTACGTCCATTCAAAGTTGACTAAAATTTCACATTGATTTGGTTCATTGGCGCGTTCCTAATGAAATTTGACTAAAATTTCATGTGGATTATGTTCATTGGTGCACTTCCAATCAAATTTGACTAAAATTTCACATTGGTTTGATTCATTGGCGGGTTCCCAATCAAATTTTACTAAAATTCCACATGAGTTTAGTTCATTGGTATCTTTACAATCAAATTGGACTAAAATTTCACCTGGATTATTTTCATTTGCATGTTTCCAAATAAATTTGACTAAAATTTTACATTTGTTTGGTTCATTGGAGTGTTCCCGATCAAATTTGACTAAAATTTCACATAAGTTTGGTTCATTGGTGCATTTATAATCAAATTTGACTAGATTTTCATCAGGATTATGTTCATTTGCATGTTTCCAATCAAATTTAACTAAAATTTCACATTGGTTTGGTTCATTGGCATGTTCCCAATCAAATTTGATTAAAATTTTATGTGAGTTCAGTTCATTGGAGCGATTACAATCAAATTTGACTAAAATTTCACATTGATTTGGTTCATTGGTGCGTTCCCAATCAAATTGGACTAAAATCTCACATGAGTTTGTTTAATTGGCGCGTTAACAATCAGATTTGACTAAAATTTCACCAGGATTATATTCATTTGCATGTTCTCAATCAAATTTGACAAAAATTTCACATTGATTTGGTTCATTGGCACGTTCCCAATCAATTTTGACTAAAATTTCACCTGAGTTTGGTTCATTGGCGTGTTTCCAATCAAATTTGACAATAATGTCACTCGGATTATGTTCATTTACGTATTTTCAATCAAATTTGACTAAACTTTCACATTAATTTGGTTCATTAGCGCATTTCCAATCAAATTTGACTAAAATTTCACTTGAGTTTGGTTCATTGGCACGTTCCCAATCAAATTTGAAAAAAATTTCACCTGAATTTGGTTCATTGGCGCATTTACAATCAAATTTGACTAAATTTTCACCAGGATTATGTTCATTTGTGCGTTTCCAATCAAATTTAACTAAAATTTCACGTTAGTTTTGTTCACTGGCATGTTCCCAATCAAATTTGACTAAAATTTCACCTGAGTTTGGTTTATTGGCGCGATTACAATCAAATTTGACTAAAATTTCACCTGGATTATATTCATTTCTATGTTTCCAATAAATTTGACTAAAATTTCACATTGATCTGGTTTATTGACGAGTTCCCAAGCAAATTTTACTAAAATTTCACCTGAGTTTAGTTCATTTGCGTGTTTCCAATCAAATTTGACTAAAATTTCACATTTGTTTGGTTCATTGGCGCGTTCCCAATCAAATTTGACTAAAATTTCACATTGGTTTGATTCATTGGTGCGTTCCCATAATTTCACCTGAGTTCAGTTCATTGACACGTTTACAATCAAATTTGACAATAATGCCACCTGAGTTAGGTTCATTGGCGCATTTACAATCAAATTTGACTAAAATTTCACTTGGATTTTGTTCATTGGCGTGTTTCCAATCAAATTTGACTAAAATTTCACCTGAACTACGTCCATTCAAATTTGGCTAAAATTTCACTTGGATTTCGTTCATTGGCGCATTTCCAATCAAATTTGACTAAAATTTCATTGGTGCACTTCCAATCAAATTTGACTAAACTTTCACATTGGTTTGATTCATTGGCATGTTCCCAAACAAGTTTTACTAAAATTTTACATGAGTTTGGTTCATTGGCATCTTTACAATCAAATTTAACTAAAACTTCACGTGGATTATTTTCGTTTGCATGTTTCCAATCAAATTTGACTAAAATTTCACCTGAATTTGGTTCATTGGCGGGTTTACAATTGAATTTGACTAAATTTTTACCAGGATTATGTTCATTTGCGTGTTTCCAATCGAATTTAACTAAAATTTCACATTGGTTTGGTTCCTTGTTCCTAATCAAATTTAACTAAAATTTCACTTGAGTTTGGTTCAATGGCGTGATTACAATCAAATTTGACCAAAATTTCACCTGGATTATATTCATTTCCATGTTTCTAATCAAATTTAACTAAAATTTCACATTGGTTTGCTTCATTGGCATGTTCCTAATCAAATTTAACTAAAATTTGACTTGAGTTTGGTTCATTGGCGCGATTACAATCAAATTTGAATAAAATTTCACCTAGATTATATTCATTTCCGTGTTTCCAATCAAATTTGATTAAAATTTCACATTGATTTCGTTCATTGGTGCGTTTCCAATCAAATTGGACTAAAAGTTTACATGAGTTTGGTTCATTGGCGCTTTAACAATCAAATTTGACTAAAATTTCACTAGGATTATGTTCATTGGCGTGTTTTCAATCAAAGTTGACTAAAACTTTACATTGATTTGGGTCATTGGCACGTTCCCAATCAAATTTGACTAAAATTTCACCTGAGTTTGGTTCATTGGCGTGTTTACAATCAAATTTGACAATAATGTCGCCTGGATTATGTTCATTTGCGTATTCTCAATCAAATTTGACTAAACTTTCGCATTGATTTGGTTCATTGGCGCGTTCCGAATCGAATTTGACTAAAATTTCACCTGAGTTTGGTTCTTTGGCGCGTTCCCAAACGAATTTGACTAAAATTTCACCTGAGTTTGGTTCATTGGCACGTTTACAATCAAATTTGACTAAAATTTCAATTGGATTATGTTTATTGGTGCACTTCCAATCAAATTTGACAAAAATTTCACATTGGTTTGGTTCATTGGCGCATTCCTAATCAAATTTTACAAAAATTTCATGTGGGTTTGGATTATTGGCGCCTTTACAATCAAATTTGACTAAAATTTCACCATGATTATGTTCATTTGCGTGTTTACAATGAAATTTGACTAAAATTTCACATTGGTTTGATTTATTGACGCGTTCCCAATCAAATTTGACTAAAATTTCACCAGAGTTTGGTTCATTTGCCTATTTCCAATCAAATTTGACTAAAATTTCACATTGGTTTGTTTCATTGGTGCATTTCCAATCAAATTTGACTAAAATTTCACATTGATTTGGTTCATTGTCGCGTTCCCAATAAAATTTGACTAAAATTTCACATGAGGTTGGTTTATTGGCGCGTTTACCTTCAAATTTGACTAAAATTTCACTAGAACTTTGTCCATTTGCGTGTTTCCAATCAAATTTGACTAAAATTTCACAATAGTTTGTTTCCTTTGCTCGTTTCCATTCAAATTTGATTAAAATTTCACCTAAATTTGGTTCATTAGCGCGTTTAAAATCAAATTTGACTAAAATTTCACTTGGATTATATTCGTTTGTGTGTTTCCAATCAAATTTGACTAAAATTTCATTTTGGTTTGGTTCATTGATGCGTTCCTAATTAAATTTGACTAAAATTTCACCTGAGTTTGGTTCATTTGCGTGTTTCCAATCAAATTTGACTAAAATTTCACATTGGTTTAGTTCATTGGCACGTTCCCAATCAAATTTTACTAAAATTTCACACTAGTTTGGTTCATTGACGTGTTCCCAATCAAATTTGACTAAAATCTCACATGAATTTGTTTCATTAGCGTGTTCACAATCAAATTTGACTAAAATTTCACCTGGATTACGTTAATTTGCGTGTTTACAATCAAATTTAACTAAAATTTCTTTTTAGTTTGGTTCGTAGACGTGTTCCCAATCAAATTTGACTAAAATTTCACCTTTGTTTGGCTCATTTGCGTGTTTCCAATCAAGTTTAACTTAAATTTCACATTAGTTTGGTTCATTGGCACATTTCCAATCAAATTTGACTAAAATTTCACATTGGTTTGGTTCATTGGCGCGTTCCAAATCAAATTTGACTAAAATTTCATATGAGTTTGGTTCATTGTCACGTTCACAATCAAATTTGACTAAAATTTCACGTGGATTATGTTAATTTGCATGGTTCCAATCAAATTTGACTAATATTTCCCAATGATTTGATTCATTGGCACTTTCCCAATCAAATTTGACTAAAATTTCACGTGGATTATGTTAATTTGCATGGTTCCAATCAAATTTGACTAATATTTCCCAATGATTTGATTCATTGGCACTTTCCCAATCAAATTTGACTAAAATTTCACTTGAATTTGGTTCATTGGAGCGTTAACAATCAAATTTGACTAAAATTTCACCTGAATTTTGTTTATTGGTGTGCTTCCAATCAAATTTGACTAAAATTTCACATTGATTTGGTTCATTGGCGCGATACCAATCAAATTTGACTAAAATTTCATCTGAGTTTAGTTCATTGGCTCGTTTACAATCAAATTTGACTATAATGTCACCTGCAATATGTTCTTTTGCGTATTTCTAACCAAATTTGACTAAAATCTCACATTAATTTGGTTCATTAGCACGTTGCCAGTCAAATTTGACAAAAATTTTACCTGAGTTTGGTTCGTTGGTACTTTTACAATCAAATTCGACTATAATGTCACCTGGATTATGTTCATTTGCGTGTTTCCAACCAAAGTTGACTAAAATTTCACATTCATTAATTTCGTTGGCGAGCGTTCCCAATCAAATTTGACTAAAATTTTACCTGGATTATGTTCATTTGCGTGTTTTCAATCAAATCTAACTAAAATTTCACATTGATATAGTTCATTGACGCATTCTAAATAAAATTTGACTAAAATTTCACTTGAGTTTGGTTTATTGGCGCGTTTACAATCAAATTTGACTAAAATTTCACCTGAATTATGTTCATGTGCGTGTTTCCAATCAAATTTGACTAAAATTTCACAATGGTTTGGTTCATTTGCGTGTTCCAATTCAAATTTGATTAAAATTTCACCTAAGTTTGGTTCATCAGCGCGTTTAAAATCAAATTTGACTAAAATTTCACCTGGATTAGGTTCATTTTTTTGTTTTCAATCAAATTTGACTAAAATTTCACATTGATTTGGTTCATTGGCTCCTTCCCAATCAAATTTGACAAATATTCCATTTGAGTTTGGTTCATTGGCCGTTTACAATAAAATTTGACTATAATGTAACCTAGATTATGTTCATTTGCGTGTTTCCAATCAAATTTGACTAAAATTTCACATAGAGTTAGTTGATGGCACGTTCCGAATCAAATTTGACTGAAATTTCCCCTGAGTTTGGTTCATTGGTGCGTTTACAATCAAATTTGACTATAATGTCACCTGGATCATGTTCATTGGCGTGATTCCAATCAAATTTGACAAAAATTTCACATTGATTTTGTTCATTAGCACGTTCCGAGTAAAATTTGACTAAAATTTCACCTGAGTTTGGTTCATTGGCGCGTTTACAATCAAATTTGAATATAATGTCACCTGGATTACATTCATTTGCGTGTTTCCAACCAAATTTGACTAAAATTTCACACTCATTTGGTTCATTGGCGCATTTCTAGTCAAATTTGACTAAAATTTCACCTGAATTTGGTTCATTGGCGTGTTTACAGTCAAATTTAACTACAATTTCACCTGGATTATGTTCATTTACATGTTTCCAAAAAAAATTTGACTAAAATTTCACATTGATTTGGTTCATTGGTGTGTTCCCATATCAAATTTAACTGAAATTTCACCTGAGTTTTGTTCATTGGCGCGTTTACAATCAAATTTGACAAATTTCACTTGGATTAGGTTCATTTGCGTGTTTCCAATCAAATTCGTCTAAAATTTCACGATGGTTTGGTTTGTTTGCGTGTTCCCAATCAAATTTAATTAAAATTTCACCTGAGTTTGGTTCATTGGCGCGTTTAAAATCAAATTTGACTATAATGTCACCTGGATTATTTTCATTGGCGTGTTTTCAATCAAATTTGACTAAAATCTCACATTCATTTGGTTCATTGGCGTGTTTCAAATCAAATTTGACTAAAATTTCACCTGAGTATGGTTCATTGGAGCGTTTACAATCAAATTTGACTATAATGTCACATGGATTACGTTCATTTGAATATTTCCAATCAAATTTAACTAAAATTTCACAATGATTTGGTTCATTGGTGCGATCCCAATCAAATTTGACTAAAATTTCACCTCAATTTGGTTCATTGACAGGCTTACAAAAATTTCGCCTGGATTATGTTCATTGGTACACTTCCAATCAAATTTAACTAAAATTTCAAATTGGTTTGGTTCATTGACGCGTTCCCCATCAAATTTTACTAAAATTTCACCCGAGTTTGGTTCGTTGATACGTTTACAATCAAATTTGACTAAAATTTCACCTGAATTTGGTTCATTGGCGCATTACCAACAAAATTAGACTAAAATTTCACCTGGATTATGTTCATCTGCATGTTTCCAATCAAATCTGACTAAAATTTCACATTGATTTAGTTCATTGGCACGTTCCCAATCAAATTTGACTAAATTTTCACATTGGTTTGGTTCATTGGCGCGTTCCCAATCAACTTCGACTAAAATTTCACCTAAGGTTGGTTCATTGGCGTGTTTCCAATCAAATTTGACTAAACTTTCACGTGGATTATGTTCATTTGCATGTTTCCAATCAAATTTAACTAAAATTTCACATTGATTTGGTTCATTGGCACGTTCCCAATCAAATTTGACTAAAATTTCACCTGAGTTTGGTTTATTGGCGCGTTTACAATCAAATTTGACTAAAATTTCACCAGGATTATGTTCATTTGCATGTTTCCAATCAAATTTGACCAAAATTTCACAATGGTTTGGTTCATTTGCACGTTTCCATTCAAATTTGATTAAAATTTCAACTAAGTTTGGTTCATTAGCGAGTTTAAAATCAATTTTGACTAAAATTTCACCAGGATTATGTTCATTTTCGTGTTTCCAATCAAATTTGACTAAAATTTCACATTGATTTGGTTCATTGGCTCCTTCCCAATCAAATTTGACTAATATTTCACCTGAATTAGGTTTATTGGTGAGTTTACAATAAAATGTGACTATAATGTCTCCAGGATTATGTTCATTTGCGTGTTATCAAATCTGACTAAAATTTCACATAGATTTAGTTCATTGGCGCATTCTGAATCAAATTTTACTAAAATTTCACCTGAGATTGGTTCATTGGCATGTTTACAATCAAATTTGACTAAAATTTCACCTAGATTATTTTCATTTGCGTGTTTCCAATCATATTTGACTAAAAATTCACGTTGATTTGGTTTATTGATGCCTTCCCAATCAAATTTGACTAAAATTTCACTTGAATTTGGTTCATTTGCGTGTTTCCAATCAAATTTGACTAAAATTTCACATTGGTTTGGTTTATTGGCACGTTTCCAATCAAATTTGACTAAAACTTCACATTGGTTTGGTTCATTGGCACGTTCCCAATCGAATTTGTTTAAAATTTCACCTCAGTTTGGTTCATTGGCACGTTTACAATCAAATTTGACAGTAATGTCACCTGAGTAAGGCTCATTAGTGCATTTACAATCAAATTTGACTAAAATTTCACTTAGATTTTGTTCATTGGCGTGTTTCCAATTAAATTTGACTAAAATTTCACCTGGATTATGTCCATTTACTTGTTTCCAATCAAATTTGACTAAAATTTCACATTGATTTGGTTCATTGGCGCGTTCCCAATCAAATTTGACTGAAATTTCACATTGGTTTCAATTTTGACTAAAATTTCACATTGGTTTGGTTCATTGGCGCGTTCCCAATCAAATTTGACTAAAATTTCACATTGGTTTGGTTCATTGGCGCGTTCCCAGTCGAATTTGACTAAAATTTCACCTAAGTTTGGTTCATTGGTGCATTTACAATAAAATTTAACTAAAATTTCACTTAGATTTTGATCATTGGCGTGTTTCCAATCAAAATTGACAAAAAATTTCACCTGGATTGCGTCCATTTGTGTGTTTCCAATCAAATTTAACTAAAATTTCACATTGATTTGTTTCATTGGCGCGTTCCCAATCAAATTTGACTAAAATTTCATCTGGATTATGTTCATTGGTGCATTTCCAATCAAATTTGTCTAAAATTTCACATTTATTTGGTTTATTGGTGCGTTCTCAATCAAATTTTACAAAAAATTCACGTGAGTTTGGTTCATTGGCGTGTTTACAATCTAATTTGACTAAAATTTCCCCTAGATTATTTTCATTTGCATGTTTCCAATCAAATTTGACTAAAATTTCACATTTGTTTGGTTCCTTTGCGCGTTCCCAATCAAATTTGTCTAAAATTTCACCTTAATTTGGTTCAGTGGCACGTTTACAATCAAATTTGACTAAATTTTCACCAGGATTATGTTCATTTGTGTATTTCTAACCAAATTTGATTAAAATTTCACATTAATTTGGTTCAATGGTTCGTTCCCATTCAAATTTGACTAAAACTTTGCCAAAGTTTAGTTCGTTGGCGCGTTTCCAATCAAATTTGATAAAATTTCTCCTGAGTTTGGTTCACTGGTGCGTTTACAATCAAATTTAACTAAAATTTCACCTGAGTTTTGTTCATTGACGTGTTTGCAATCTAATTTGACTAAAATTTCACTTGGATTATTTTTATTTGCGTGTTTCCAATCAAATTTGACCAAAATTTCACATTAGTTTGGTTCATTGGTGCGTTCCCAATCAAATTTGACTAAAATTTCACCTGAGTTTGATTCATTAGCGCGTTTACAACTAAATTTGACTAAAATTTCCCCAGAATTATGTTCATTTGCGTGTTTCCAATCAAATTTAACTAAAATTTCACATTGGTTTGGTTCATTGGCGTGTTACCAATCAAATTTGGCTAAAATTTCACCTGAGTTTGGTTTATTGGCGCGATTACAATCAGATTTGACTAAAATTTCACCTGGATTACATTCATTTCTGCATTTCCAATCAAATTTGACTAAAATTTCACATTGATTTGGTTTATTGATGCGTTCCCAATCAAATTTTACTAAAATTTCACCTGAGTTTGGTTCATTTGCATGTTTTCAATCACATTTGACTAAAATTTCACATTAGTTTGGTTCATTGGCGCGTTCCCAATCAAATTTGACTGAAATTTCACATTGGTTTGGTTTATTGGCACATTCGCAATCGAATTTGACTAAATTTTCACTTGAGTTTGGTTTATTGGCGCATTTACAATCAAATTTGACTAAAATTTCACATAGATTTTGTTCATTAGGGTGTTTCCAATCAAATTTGACTAAAATTTCACTTGGATTACGTGCATTTGCATGTTTCCAATCAAATTTGACTAAAATTTCACATTGATTTGGTTCATTGGCGCGTTCCCAATCATATTTGACTAAAATTTCACCTGGATTATGTTCATTGGTGCACTTCCAATCAAATTTGACTAAAATTTCAAATTGATTTGGTTTATTGGTGCGTTCCCAATCAAATTTTACTAAAATTTCACATGAGTTTGGTTCATTGGTGTGTTTACAATCTAATTTGACTAAAATTTCACCTGGATTATTTTTATTTGCATGTGTCCAATCAAATTTGACTAAAATTTCACATTTGTTTGGTTCATTGGCACATTTCCAATCAAATTTGACTAAAATTTCATCTGAGTTTGGCTTAGTGGCACGTTTACAATCAAATTTTACTAAATTTTCACCAGGATTATGTTCATTTGTGTATTTCCAACCAAATTTGACTAAAATTTCACATTAATTTGGTTCATTGGCGAGTTCCCATTCAAATTTGACTAAAATTTTGCCTGAGTTTGGTTCGTTGGTGTATTTCCAATCAAATTCGATAAAATTTCACCTGTGTTTGGTTCATTGGCGCGTTTACAATCAAATTTGACTAAATTTTCGACTTTATTTCGTTCATTGGTGCGCTTCCAATGAAATTTGGCTAAAATTTCACAGTGGTTTGGTTCATTGGCTCGTTTCCAATCAAATTTGACTAAAATTTCACCTAAGTTTTGTTCATTGGCACGTTTACAATGAAATTTGACAAAATTTTTACCTGAATTTTGTTCATTGGCATGTTTCCAATCAAATTCGTCTAAAATTTCACAATAGTTTGGTTCATTGGCACGTTTTCAATCAAATTTGACTAAAATTTCACCTAAGCATGGTTCATTGGTACGTTTACAATGAAATTGGACTAAAATTTCACATGAATTTTGTTCATTGGCATGTTTCTAAAAAAAATTTACTAAAATTTCACATTTGTTTGGTTTGTTGGCGTGTTTACAATCAAATTTAACTAAAATTTCACTTAAGTTTGGTTCATTGGAGTGTTTCTAATCAAATTTGACTAACATTTCACATCGGTTTGATTCGTTGGCACATTCTCAATCAAATTTTACAAAAATTTCACATGTGTTTGGTTCATTTACGCGTTTACAATCAATTTTGACTAAAATTTCACCTGGATTATGTTCATTTGCACGTTTACAATCAAATTTGACTAAAATTTCATTTTGGTTTGGTTCATTGACGATTTTCAATCAAATTTGACTAAAATTTCACCTGAGTCTGGTCCATTTGCGTGTTTCCAATCAAATTTGACTAAAATTTCACATTGGTTTGGTTCATTGGTGTGTTCCAAATAAAATTTGACTAAAATTTCATCTGAGTTTGGTTCATTATCGCGTTTACAATCAAATTTCACTAAAATTTCACATGGATTATGTTAATTTGAGCATTTCCAATCAAATTTGACTAATATTTCCCATTGATTTAGTTTCTTGGCGCGTTTCCAATCAAATTTGACTGAAATTTCTCTTGAGTTTGGTTCATTGGCGCGTTAACAATCAAATTTGACTAAAATTTCACCTAGATTTTTTCATTGGTGTGCTTCCAATCAAATTTGACTAAAATTTCACATTGATTTGGTTCATTGGCGCGATACCAATCAAATTTGAATAAAATTTCACCTGAGTTTGGTTCATTGGCGTGTTTACAATCAAATTTGACTAAATTTTCACTAGGATTATGTTCATTTGCGCGTTTCCAATCGAATTTGACTAAAATTTCACATTGATTTGGTTTATTGACGCGTTCCCAAACAAATTTGACTAAAATTTCACCTGAGTTTGGTTCATTTGTGTGTTTCCAATCAAATTTGACTAAAATTTCACATTGGTTTGGTTCATTGGCACATTTCCAATCAAAATTGACTAAAATTTCACATTGGTTTGGTTCACTGGCGCGTTCCCAATCGAATTTGATTAAAATTTAACCTCAGTTTGGTTCACTGGCGCGATCACAATCAAATTTGACAATAATGTCACCTGAGTAAGGTTCATTGGCGTGTTTCCAATCAAATTAGACTAAAATTTCACATTGATTTAGTTATATGGCGCGTTCCCAATCAAATTTGACTAAAATTTCACATTGATTTGATTCATTGCCGCGTTCCCAATCAACTTTGACTAAAATTTCACCTGAGTTTGGTTCATTGGCGCGTTTACAATCAAATTTGACTAAAATTTCACGTGGATTATGTTCATTTGCGTGTTTTCAATCAAATTTGACTAAAATTTCATATTGATTTGGTTCATTGGCACACTCCCAATCAAATTTGACTAAAATTTCACCTGAATTTGGTTTATTGCCGCGTTTACAATTAAATTTGATTAAAATTTCACCTGGATTATGTTCATTTGCGTGTTTCCAATCAAATTTGACTAAAATTTCACAATGGTTTGGTTCATTTGCGCGTTCCCATTCAAATTTGATTAAAATTTCACCAAAGTTTGGTTCATTGGCGCCTTTAAAATCAAATTTAACTAAAATTTCACCAGGATTATGTTCATTTGCATTTTTCCAAACAATTTTGACTAAAATTTCACATTAATTTGGTTCATTGGCTTCTTCCCAATCAAATTTGACTAATATTTCACCTGAATTTGGTTCATTGGCACGTTAACAATAAAATTAGACTATAATGTCACTTGGATTATGTTCATTTGCGTGTTTCCAATCAAATCTGACTAAAATTTCACATAGATTTAGTTCATTGGCGCGTTCCGAATCAAATTTGACTAAAATCTCACCTGCGATTGGTTTATTGGCACGTTTACAAACAAATTTGATTCAAATTTCGGCTAGATTATTTTCATTTGCGTGTTTCCAATCAAATTCGACTAAAATTTCACATTGGTTTGGTTCTTTGGCACGTTCTCAATCAAATTTGATTAAAATTTCACATTGGTTTGGTTCATTGGCGTGTTCCCAATCAAATTTGACTAAAATTTCACCTGAGTTTGGTTCGTTGTCGCGTTTACAATCAAATTTGACTAACATTTCACGTGGATTATGTTAATTTGTGTGTTACTAATCAAATTTAACCAATATTTCCCATTGATTTGGTTCATTGGCGCGTTCCCAATCAAATTTGACTAAAATTTCACTTTAGTTTGGTTCATTGGCGTGATTACAATCAAATTTGACTAAAATTTCACCTGGATTATATTCATTTCCGCGTTTCCAATAAAATTTGACTAAAATTTCACATTGATTTGGTTCATTGGTGTGTTTCCAATGAAATTGGACTAAAAGTTCACATGAGTTTGGTTCATTGGCGCGTTAACAATCAAATTTGACCAAAATTTCACCAGGATTATGTTCATTTGCGTGTTTTCAATCAAATTTGATAAAAATTTCACATTGATTTGGTTCATTGGCACGTTCCCAATCAAATTTGACTAAAATTTCACCTGAGTTTGGTTCATTGGCGTGTTTACAATCAAATTTGACAATAATGTCACTTGGATTATGTTCATTTGCATATTCTCAATCAAATTTGACTAAACTTTCACATTGATTTGGTTCATTGGCACGTTCCCAATCGAATTTGACTAAAATTTTGCCTGAGTTTGGTTCTTTTGCATGTTTCCAAACGAATTTGACTAAAATTTCACCTGAGTTTGGTTCATTGGCATGTTTACAATCCAATTTTACTAAAATTTCACCTGGATTATGTTCATTGGTGCACTTCTAATCAAATTTGACAAAAATTTCACATTGGTTTGGTTCATTGGCGCGTTCCTAATCAAATTTTACTAAAATTTCGCGTGAGTTTGGTTCATTGGCGCGTTTACAATCAAATTTGACTAAATTTTTACCAAGATTAGGTTCATTTGCGTGTTTACAATCAAATTTGACTAAAATTTCACATTGGTTTGATTTATTGTCATGTTTTTGACTAAAATTTCACCAGTGTTTGGTTTGTTTGCCTGTTTCCAATCAAATTTGGCAAAAATTTCACATTGGTTTGGTTCATTGGCACGTTCCTAATCAAATTTGACTAAAATTTCGCATTGGTTTGGTTCATTGGCACGTTCCTAATCAAATTTGACTAAAATTTCGCATTGGTTTGGTTCATTGGCGTGTTCACAATCAAATTTGACTAAAATTTTACCTGAATTTGGTTCATTGGCACATTTACAATCAGATTTGACTAAAATTTCACCTAGATTATATTCATTTCTGTGTTTCCAATCAAAATTGATTAAAATTTCACTTTGATTTGGTTTATTGATGCATTTCCAATCAAATTTTACTAAAATTTCACCTGAGTTTGGTTCATTTTTGCGTTCCCAATCAAACTTGACTAAAATTTCACATTTGTTTGGTTCATTAGTGCGCTCCCAATCAAATTTTACTAAAATTTCACATGAATTTGGTTCATTGGCATGCTTGCAATCTAATTTGATTAAAATTTCACCTGGATTATTTTCATTTGCGTGTTTCCAAATAAATTTAACTAAAATTTCACATTAGTTTGGTTCATTGGTGTGTTCCCAATCAAATTTGGCTAAAATTTCACCTGAGTTTGGTTCATTGGCGCGATTACAATCAAATTTGACTAAAGTTTCACCTGGACTATATTCATTTCTGTGTTTCCAATCAAATTTGACTAAAATTTCACATTGATTTGGTTTATTGATGTGTTCCCAATCAAATTTTACTAAAATTTCACCCGAGTTTGGTTCATTTTCGGGTTTCCAATCAAATTTGACTAAAATTTCACATTGGTTTGGTCCATTGGCGTGTTCCCAATAAAATTTGACTAAAATTTCACATTGGTTTGGTTCATTGGCGCGTTTACAATCAAATTTGACTAAATATTCCATTCAAATTTGGTTAAAATTTCACCTAAGTTTGGATCATTAGCAAGTTTAAAATCAAATTTGACTAAAATTTCACCTGGATTATGTTCATTTGCCTGCTTTCAATCAAATTTGACGAAAATTTCACAATGATTTGGTTCATTGGTGCCTTCCCAATCAAATTTGACTAATATTCCACCTGAGTTTGGTTCATTGGCGCGTTTACAATAAATTTGACTATAATGTCACCTGGATTATATTCATTTGCGTGTTTCCAATCAAATCTGATTAAAATTTCACATCGATTTAGTTCATTGGTGCGTTCCCAATCAAATTTGACTAAAATTTCAAATTGATTTGGTTCATTGGCGCGTTCCCAATCAACTTTGATGAAAATTTCACCTGAGTTTAGTTCATTGATGCGTTTACAATCAAATTTGACTAAAACTTCACGTGGATTATGTTCATTTGCGTGTTTTCAATCAAATTTGACTAAAATTTCACATTGATTTGGTTCGTTGGCACATTAGCAATCAAATTTGACTATAATTTCACCTGAGTTTGGTCTATTGGCGCGTTTACAATCAAATTTGACTAAAATTTTACCTGGATTATGTTCATTTGCATGTTTCCAATCAAATTTTACTAAAATTTCACAATGGTTTGGTTCATTTGAGCATTCCCATTCAAATTTGATTAAAATTTCACCTAAGTTTGGTTAATTGGCGCATTTAAAAATAAAATTTGACTAAAATTTCACCAGAATTATGTTCATTTGCGTGTTTCCAATCAAGTTTGACTAAAATTTCACATTGATTTGGTTCATTGGCTCCTTCCCAATCAAATTTGACTAAAATTTCACCTGAATTAGGTTCATTGGCTCGTTAACAATAAAATTTGACTATAATGTCACATGGATTATGTTCATTTGCGTGTTTCCAATCAAATTTGACTAAAATTTCACATAGATTTAGTTCATTGGCGCGTTTCGAATCAAATTTGACTAAAATTTTACTTGAGATTGGTTCATTGGCACGTTTACAAACAAATTTGATCAAAATTTCACCTGAGTTTGGTTCATTTGCGGTTTTCAATCAAACTTGACTAAAATTTCACATTGGTTTGGTTCATTGGCGCGTTTCCAATCAAATTTAACTAAAATTTCACATTGGTTTGGTTCGTTGGCGCGTTCCCAATCGAATTTGATTAAAATTTCACGTCAGTTTGGTTCATTGGGGGCGTTTACAATCAAATTTGACAATAATGTCACCTGAGTAAGGTTCATTAGCGTGTTTCCAATCAAATCAGACTAAAATTTCACATTGATTTAGTTCATTGGCATGTTCCCAATCAAATTTGACTAAAATTTCACATTGATTTGATTCATTGGCGCGTTCCCAATCAATTTTGACTAAAATTTCAGATATATTTTGTTCATTGATGCTTTACCAATCAAATTTACCTAAAATTTCACTTGGATTATGTTCATTGGTGCACTTCCAATCAAATTTGACTAAAATTTCACATTGGTTTGGTTCATTGGCGCGTTCCCAATCAAATTTTACTAAAATTTCACATGAATTTGGTTCATTGGTGTGTTTACAATCTAATTTATTGACTAAAATTTCACTTGAATTTTTTTCATTTGCATGTTTTCAATCAAACTTGACTAAAATTTCGCATTTGTTTGATTTATTGGCGCGTTTCCAATCAAATTAGACTAAAATTTCACATGAGTTTGGTTCATTGGCACGTTATCAATCAAATTTGACTAAAATTTCACCTGGATTTCGTTCATTTGCGCGTTTTCAATCAAATTTGACAAAAATTTCACATTGATTTGGCTCATTGGCACGTTTCCAATCAAATTTGGCTAAAATTTCACCTGAGTTTGGTTCATTGGCGCGTTCCCAAACAAATTTGACTAAAATTTCACCTAAGTTTGGTTCATTGGTGCGTTTACAATCAAATTTAGCTAAAATTTCACCTGGATTATGTTCATTGGTGCACTTCCAATCAAATTTGACTAAAATTTCACATTGGTTTGGTTCATTTGCGCGTTCCTAATCAAATTTTACTAAAATTTCACATGAGTTTGGTTCATTGGTGTGTTTACAATCAAATTTGACTAAAATTTCACCTGAATTTTTTTCATTTGCATGTTTTCAATCAAACTTGAGCAAAATTTCGCATTTGTTTGGTTCATTGGTACGTTCCCAGTCAAATTTGACCAAAATTTCACCAGAGTTTGGTTCATTGTGGTGTTTACAATCAAATTTGACTAAATTTTCACCAGGATTATGTTCATTTGCGTGTTTCCAATCAAATTTAACTAAAATTTCACATTGATTTGGTTCATTGGCGCGTTCCCAATCAAATTTGACTAAATTTTCACCAGGATTATGTTCATTTGCGTGTTTCCAATCAAATTTAACTAAAATTTCACATTGGTTCGGTTCATTGGTGTGTTCCCAATCTAATTTGACTAAAATTACGCCTGAAATTGGTTCATTGGCATGATTACAATCAAATTTGACAAAAATTTCACCTGGATTATATTCATTTCCGTGTTTCCAATCAAATTTGACTAAAATTTCACATTGATTTGGATCATTGGTGCGTTCCCAATAAAATTGGACTAAAATTTCACATGAGTTTGGTTCATTGGCGCGTTAACAATCAAATTTGAATAAAATTTCAACTGGATTTTGTTCATTTGCTTGTTTTCAATCAAATTTGATTGAAATTTCAAATTGATTTGGTTCATTGGTGTGTTTAAAATCAAATTTAACAATAATACCACCTGAATTATGTTCATTTGTGTATTTTCAATCAAATTTGACTAAATTTTCACATTGATTTGGTTCATTGGCGCGTTCCCAATCAAATTTGACTAAAATTTCACCTGAGTTTAGTTCATTGGAGCTTTCCCAAACTAATTTGACTAAAATTTCACCTAAGTTTGTTTCATTGGCGCGTTTACAATCAAATTTGACTAAAATTTCACCTGGATTATGTTCATTGGTGCACTTTCAATCAAATTTGACAAAGATTTCACATTGGTTTCGTTCATTGGCGCGTTCCTAATCAAATTTTACTAAAATTTCTCATGAGTTTGGTTCATTGGCGCGTTTACAATCAAATTTGACTAAAATTTCACCAGGATTATATTCATTCCCATGTCTACAATCAAATATGACTAAAATTTCACATTTGTTTGGTTCATTGGCGCGTTCCCAATCAAATTTGACTAAAATTTCACCTAAGTATAGTTTATTGGCGTGTTTACAATCAAATTTGACTAAATTTTCACCAGGATTATGTTCATTGGTGTGTTTCCAATCAAATTTAACTAAAATTTCACATTCGTTTGGTTCATTGGCATTTTCCCAATCAAATTTGACTAAAATTTCGCCTGAGTTTAGTTCATTGGCAAGATTACAATCAAATTTGACTAAAATTTCACCTGGATTTGGATATTGGTGCGTTCCCAATAAAATTGGACTAAAATTTCACATGAGTTTGGTTCATTGGCGCGTTAACAATCAAATTTGACTAAAATTTCACCTGGATTTGGATATTGGTGCGTTCCCAATAAAATTGGACTAAAATTTCACATGAGTTTGGTTCATTGGCGCGTTAACAATCAAATTTGACTAAAATTTCACATGAATTATGTTCACTTGCATTTTTTCAATCAAATTTGACTAAAATTTCACATTGATTTGGTTCATTGGCGCGTTCCCAATCCAATTTGACTAAAATTTCACATGAATTTGGTTCATTAGCATGTTTACAATCAAATTTGACAATAATGTCACCGGGATTATGTTCATTTGCGTATTTTCAATCAAATTTGACTAAACTTTCTCATTGATTTGGTTCATTGGCGCGTTCCCAATCAAATTTGACTAAAATTTCACCTAAGTTTGGTTCATTGGCGCATTCCCAAACGAATTTGACTAAAATTTTACCTAAGTTTGGTTCATTAGCGTGTACACAATCAAATTTGACTAAAATTTCACCTGGATTATGTTCATTGGTGCACTTTCAGTCAAATTTGACAAAAAATTCACATTGGTTTCGTTCATTGGCGCGTTCCTAATCAAATTTTACTAAAATTTCGCATGAGTTTGGTTCATTGGCACGTTTACAATCAAATTTGACTAAAATTTCGCCAGTATTATGTTCATTCGCATGTCTACAATCAAATTTGACTAAAATTTCACAATTGTAGGGTTCCTTGGCGCTTTTACAATCAAATTTGACTTAATTTTCATCAAGATTATGTTCATTTGTGTGTTTCCAATCAAATTTAACTAAAATTTCACATTCGTTTGGTTCATTGGCGTGTTCCCAATCAAATTTGACGTGTTCCCAATCAAATTTGACTAAAATTTCACCTGAGTTTGGTTCATTAGCGCAATTACAATTAAATTTGACTAAAATTTCTCCTGAATTATATTCATTTCCGTGTTTCCAATCAAATTTGACTAAAATTTCACATTGATTTGGATCATTGGTGTGTTCCTAATAAAAATGGACTAAAATTTCACATGAGTTTGGTTCATTGACGAGTTAACAATCAAATTTGACTAAAATTTCACCTCTATTATGTTCATTTGCATGTTTTCAATCAAACTTGACTAAAATTTCACATTGATTTGGTTCATTGGCGCGTTCCCAATTAAATTTGACTAAAATTTCACCTGAGTTTGATTCATTAGTGTGTTTACAATCAAATTTGACAATAATGTCACCTGAATTATGTTCATTTGCGTATTTTCAATCAAATCTGACTAAACTTTCACATTGATTTGGTTCATTAGCGCGTTCGCAATCAAATTTGACTAAAACTTCACCTGAGTTTGGTTCATTGGCGCGTTCCCAAATGAACTTGACTAAAATTTCACCTAAGTTTGGTTCATTGGCACGTTTACAATCAAATTTGACTAAAATTTCACCTGGATTATTTTCATTGGTGCACTTCCAATCAAATTTGACAAAAATTTCACATTGGTTTCGTTCATTGGCACGTTCCTAATCAAATTTTACTAAAATTTCGCATGAGTTTGGTTCATTGGCGCATTTACAATCAAATTTGACTAAAATTTCATTAGGGTTATGATCATTTGCTTGTCTACAATCAAATTTGAATAAAATTTCACATGTGTATGGTTCATTGGTACGTTCCCAATTAAATTTGACTAAAATTTTACCTGAATATGGTTCATTGGCGCGTTTACAATCAAATTTGACTAAATTTTCACCAGGATTATATTCATTTGCGTGTTTCCAATCAAACTTAACTAAAATTTCACATTCGTTTGGTTCATTGGCGTGTTCCCAATCAAATTTAACTTAAATTTTGCCTGAGTTTGGTTCATTTGCTCGATTACAATCAAATTTGACTAAAATTTCACCAGGAATATATTCATTCTGTTGTTTCCAGTCAAATTTGAATAAAATTTCACATTGATTTGGATCATTGTGCGTTCCCAATAAAATTGGACTAAAATTTCACATGAGTTTGGTTCTTTGGCGCGTTAACAATCAAATTTGACTAAAATTTCACATGGATTATGTTCATTTGATTGTTTTCAATCAAATTTGACTAAAATTTCACATTGATTTGGTTCATTGCCGCGTTCCCATTCAAATTTGACTAAAATTTCACCCGAGTTTGGTTCATTGGCTTGTTTACAATCAAACTTGACAATAATGTCACATGGATTATGTTCATTTACGTATTTTCAATCAAATTTGACTAAAATTTAACAGTGAGTTGGTTCATTGGAGCATTCCTAGTCAAATTTGACTAAAATTTCACTTGAGTTTGGTTCATTGGCGTGTTCCCAAACGAATTTGACTAAAATTTCACCTAAATTTGGGTCATTGGCACGTTTACAATCAAATTTGACTAAAATTTCACCTGGATTATGTTCATTGGTGCACTTTCAGACAAATTTGACAAAAATTTCACATTGGTTTCGTTCATTGGCGCGTTCCTAATCAAATTTTACTAAAATTTCGCATGAATTTGGTTCATTGGCACGTTTCCAATCAAATTTGACTAAAATTTCATCAGGATTATGTTCATTCGCGTGTCTACAATCAAATTTGACAAAAATTTCACCTGAATATTGTTCACTGGCGCGTTTACAATCAAATTTAACTAAATTTTCACCAAGATTATGTTCATTTGCGTGTTTCCAATCAAATTTAACTAAAATTTCACATTCGTTTGGTTCGTTGGCGTGTTCCCAACCAAATTTGACTAAATTTAGCCTGAGTTTGGTTCATTGCATGATTACAATCAAATTTGACTAAAATTTCACATTGATTTGGATCATTGGTGCGTTCCCAATAAAATTGGACTAAAATTTCACATGAGTTTGGTTCATTGGCGCGTTAACAATCAAATTTGACTAAAATTTCACCTGGATTATGTTCATTTGCGTGTTTTCAATCAAATTTGGCTAAAATTTCACATTGATTTGGTTCATTGGCGCGTTCCCAATTAAATTTGACTAAAATTTCTCCTAAGTTTGATTCATTGGCGTGTTTACAATCAAATTTGACAATAATGTCACATGGATTATGTTCATTTGTGTATTTTCAATCAAATTCGACTAAACTTTCACATTGATTTGGTTCATTAGCGCGTTCCCAATCAAATTTGACTAAAATTTCACCTAAGTTGGGTTCATTGGCGCGTTTCCAAACGAAGTTGACTAAAATCTCACCTAAGTTTGGTTCATTTGCGTGTTTACAATCAAACTTGACTAAAATTTCACCTGGATTATGTTCATTGGTGCACTTCCAATCAAATTTGACAATAATTTCACATTGGTTTCGTTCATTGGCACGTTCCTAATCAAATTTTACTAAAATTTCGCCTGAGTTTGGTTCATTGGCGCGTTTACAATCAAATTTGACTAAAATTTCACCAGGATTATGTTCATTAACGTGTCTACAATCAAATTTGAATAAAATTGCTCATTTGTTTGATTAATTGGCGCGTTCCCAATCAAATTTGATTAATATTTCACCTGAGTATGGTTCACTAGCGCGTTTACAATCAAATTTGACTAAAATTTCCCATTGATTTGGATCATTGGTGCGTTCCCAATAAAATTGGGCTAAAATTTCACATGAGTTTGGTTCATTGGCGCGTTAACAATCAAATTTGACTAAAATTTCACCCGAATTATGTTGATTTGATTGTTTTCAATCAAATTTGACTAAAAATTCACATTGATTTGGTTCATTGGTGCATTCCCATTCAAATTTGACTAAAATTTCACCCGAGTTTGGTTCATTGGCTTGTTTACAATCAAATTTGACAATAATGTCACATGGATTATGTTCATTTGCGTATTTTCAGTCAAATTTTACTAAACTTTCACATTGATTTGGTTCATTGGCGCGTTCTCAATCAAATTGGCGCGTTCCCTGAGTTTGGTTCATTGGCGCGTTCCCAAATGAATTTGACTAAAATTTCATCTAAGTTTGGGTCATTGGCATGTTTACAATCAAATTTGACTAAAATTTCACCTGGATTATGTTCATTGGTGCACTTCCAGTCAAATTTGACAAAAAAATTTCACATTGGTTTCGTTCATTGGCGCGTTCCTAATCAAATTTTGCTAAAATTTCGCATAAATTTGGTTCATTGGCATGTTTGCAATCAAATTTGACTAAAATTTCACTTGGATTATGTTCATTTGTAACATCCTAAAATTTTTGATAAAAATTTATTTAATATCTCTATTATATTATTTCAAAAGTTGAGGGACTAAGAGGTAATATATTTTAAATTCTTATACTTTGAGTCAAAATTAAATTTCGATAGAGTAAATATAAGTATATTAATATTATGCTCGTTGGATAGCCAGTATTTAATTATGAATTTTAGGCTCGAGAAATAGTCGATTTGGATAACCCAGCACCAAGAAATTTCGATTTGAAGAAATTGGTTTTCAAATTCAATTAAAACTTGGAAGGAAGATGTGATGTTGACACGTGTACATGGAATTGTCTTGATTTTGTATGGTGTGTACGTATAGAAATGGTTATGAATAAAAAGAAGTAGGTTTATTTTAATAATTATTTGCTTTGATTTTGGAGAAAAAGAAGGGTATGTTTCCTTGATTTTAGGAATTGATTATTTTAGTATTATTTAATTACTTGACTTTATGAGTTGATAGACTCCACGTGATGTTTAGATAAGGGAAAAATAACTGTAGATTATACTAGATTGAGGCATTTTACGGGAAAAGCCGTCATGGAATAATGAAACAAGATTAAATAGAATTAAGAATTAATATAATTCCCTTTAATTAAATATTCTAGGCAGTGCTGACTAATTAGACTACCTTTTGTTTAAACATAATATTTATTAAAATAAGATAGAATTTTAATTATTTCGGAGCATTTATTTTGGAAGATAAACTATATTATAATAAATAAGTGATGGCAAATAAATTTTTTATTTGTAAATATAGTATTATAGATAGTCTCAAACTCATTTGAATTTAGATGATTTTTCAAAACAGCCATGTATGTGTACAAAGAATGAATATATTAAACAAAGTCAAAAGCTAGCTGCCGATTTCAGAATTTATGATAGAAGATATCGTTGATGTAATCATATTAGAGTTTGAAAAGTTGATGTCTCATTTAGCTATCATGTTTCTTCACGTTGGCATGCATTGGATAACAAACCAACTCTCTATTTTCTTTTTGATAACAACAAAAAGGCCTAGTACAAATCAAGTAAAAATCTTTTGGTTAGGATAAGACATATCTTCTACTCTAGTCTACACCTATAAATAGTAGGCTAGAATCCCACATTTTACCACACCAAAAATTCACACGTGAAATAGAGAAAGAGAAAGATAAAAGAGAGAGAGAGAGAAAGGAGAGAAAAAGGAAGACAGAAAACAGCATTAGAAATAGAATTTCATACATCGAGATCACATACTTTCAAAGCGGAGGAACGATTTTCAACATACTGTAGATTCAACGAGGTAAGATACATTTATGTGCAAAGTGTTTACATTTCCTTATGCTCTTATATGCGATTAAATATGCATGGAATGCTAGTGGACCTTCGGGTTCTAGAGAAAGAGATATGAAATTTCTACATGAAAATTAAGAGGACCTAAGATGGGTGTGTCGCTTGGTCACCGATATACTCCATAAGAGAAGAGCGGTATGAAGTGTATTATTTATTTGTTATATACCTGTGTATGGAAATTTGCACGTATCTTACTGGGTATTTTTAATACTCACTCTTACATTAATTTTTCAGATTAGTTCGGGTCGATTGGAACAGTGGAGAATTGGTAATGCGGACTGCCAAGTGGATAAAGAATAGAGAAAAAGAAATAAGTTTGCCATTTTAAATTTAGCAATTTGTTTATTTTAATTTAGAATGCATTATTTGAATTACTTAGGAGTTTATGTTTATGGTTAGATACGCTTTCAATAATTTTAATTTAAACGTTACAATTATTTGTTTATTGAAGAATTTTATATAGTTCCGCATTTTTTTTAATTAAAGAAAAATGAGTTTTCGTAACGTTCCCGTGTTTATGTTTAATGAAAAAATTGGGGCGTTACATCATTAGTGCACTTCCAATCAAATTTGGCAAAAATTTCACATTGGTTTCCTTCATTGGCGCGTTCCTAATCAAATTTTACTAAAATTTCGCTTGAGTTTGGTTCATTGGCATGTTTACAATCAAATTTGACTAAAATTTCAACAGGATTATGTCATTAACGTGTCTACAATCAAATTTGAATAAAATTTCACATTTGTTTGGTTAATTGACGCGTTCACAATCAAATTTGACTAAAATTTCACCTAAGTATGGTTTACTGGCGCGTTTACAATCAAATTTGACTAAAATTTCACCTGAATTATATTCATTTTCGTGTTTCCAATTAAATTTGACTAAAATTTCACATTGATTTGAATCATTGGTGCGTTCCCAATAAAATTGGGCTAAAATTTCACATGAGTTTGGTTCATTGGCGCGTTAACAATCAAATTTGACAAAAATTTCACCTGGATTATGTTCATTTGATTGTTTTCAATCAAATATGACTAAAATTTCACATTGATTTGGTTCATTGGCGCGTTCCCTTTCAAATTTGACTAAAATTTCACCCGAGTTTGGTTCATTGGCTTGTTTACAATCAAATTTGAAAATAATGTCGTCTAGATTACGTTCATTTGCGTATTTTCAATCAAATTTTACAAAACTTTCACATTGATTTGGTTAATTGGCGCGTTCCCAGTCAAATTTGACTAAAATTTCACATGAGTTTGGTTCATTGGCGCGTTCCCAAACGAATTTGACTAAAATTTCACCTAAGTTTGGCTCATTGGCAAGTTTACAATCAAATTTGACTAAAATTTCACCTGGATTGTGTTCATTGGTGCACTTCCAGTCAATTTTGACAAAAATTTCACATTGGTTTCGCTCATTGGTGCGTTCTTAATTAAATTTTACTAAAAAATTTGACTAAAATTTAACCAGGATTAGGTTCGTTCGCGTGTCTACAATCAAATTTGACAAAAATTTCACATTTGTTTGGTTCATTGGCGCGTTCCCAAGCAAATTTGACTAAAATTCCACCTGAGTATGGTTCACTGGTGCGTTTACAATCAAATTTGACTAAAATTTCACGAAGATTATGTTAATTTGCGTGTTTCTAATCAAATTTAACTAAAATTTTCCATTCATTTCGTTCGTTAGCGTGTTCCCAATCAAATTTGACTAAAATTTCGCCTGAGTTTGGTTCATTGGCGCGATTACAAACAAATTTGACGAAAATTTCACGTGGATTTTATTCATTTCCGTGTTTCCAATCAAATCTGACTAAAATTTCACATTGATTTGGATCATTGGTGCATTCCCAATAAAATTGGACTAAAATTTCACATGAGTTTGGTTCATTGGCGCGTTAACAATCAAATTTGATTAAAATTTCACCTGGATTATGTTCATTTGCGTGTTTTCAATCAAATTTGGCTAAATTTTCACATTGATTTGGTTCATTGGCGCTTTCCCAATTAAATTTGACTAAAATTTCACCTGAGTTTGATTCATTGGCGTGTTTACAATCAAATTTGACAATAATGTCACATGGATTATGTTCATTTGCCTATTTTCGATCAAATTTTACTAAACTTTCACATTGATTTGGTTCAATTGGGCATTCCCAAACGAATTTGTCAAAATTTCACCTGAGTTTGGTTCATTGGCGCGTTCCCAAACGAATTTGACTAAAATTTCACCTAAATTTGGTTCATTGGCGCGTTTACAATCAAATTTAACTAACATTTCACCTGGATTATGTTCATTAGTGCACTTCCAATCAAATTTGACAAAAATTTCCCATTGGTTTCGTTCATTGGCGCGTTCCTAATCAAATTATACTAAAATTTCGCTTATTGCTGCATTTACAATCAAATTTGACTAAAATTTCACCAGGATTATGTTCATTAACGTGTCTACAATCAAATTTGAATAAAATTTCACATTTATTTGGTTAATTGGCGCGTTCCCAATCAAATTTGACTAAAATTTCACCTGAGTATGTTCACTGGCGCGTTTACAATCAAATTTAATTAAAATTTCACCTGGATTATATTTACTTTCGTGTTTCCAATCAAATTTGACTAAAATTTCACATTGATTTGGATCATTGGTACGTTCCCAATAAAATTGGGCAAAAATTTCACATGAGTTTGGTTCATTGGCGCGTTAACAATCAAATTTGACTAAAATTTCGCCTGGATTATGTTCACTTGATTGTTTTCAATCAAATATGACTAAAATTCCACATTGATTTGGTTCATTGGCGCGTTCCCATTCAAATTTGACTAAAATTTCACCCGAGTTTGGTTTATCGGCTTGTTTACAATTAAATTTGACAATAATGTCACCTGGATTATGTTCATTTGCGTATCTTCAATCAAATTTTACTAAACTTTCACATTGATTTGGTTCATTGGCACGTTTCCAGTCAAATTTGACTAAAATTTCACCTGAGTTTGGTTCATTGGTGCGTTCCCAAACGAATTTGACTAAAATTTCACCTAAGTTGGGGTCATTGGCACGTTTACAATCAAATTTGACTAAAATTTCACCTGGATTATGTTCATTGGTGCACTTCCACATTGATTTGGTTCATTGGCGCGTTTACAATCAAATTTGACTAAAATTTCACCTGGATTATGTTCATTGGTGCACTTCCAGTCAAATTTGACAAAAATTTCACATTGGTTTCGTTCATTGGCGCATTCCTAATCAAATTTTACTAAAATTTCGCATGAATTTGGTTCATTGGCACATTTGCAATTAAATTTGACTAAAATTTCACCAGAATTATGTTCATTCGCATGTCTACAATCAAATCTGACAAAAATTTCATATTTGTTTGGTTCATTGGCGCGTTCCCAATCAAATTTGACTAAAATTCCACCTGAGTATGGTTCACTGGCGCGTTTACAATCAAATTTGACTAAAATTTCACATGAGTTTGGTTCATTGGCGCGTTCTCAAACGAATTTGACTAAAATTTCACCTAAGTTTGGCTCATTGGCAAGTTTACAATCAAATTTGACTAAAATTTCACCTGGATTGTGTTCATTGGTGCACTTCCAGTCAATTTTGACAAAAATTTCACATTGGTTTCGTTCATTGGTGCGTTCTTAATCAAATTTTACTAAAAAATTTGACTAAAATTTAACCAGGATTAGGTTCGTTCGCGTGTCTACAATCAAATTTGACAAAAATTTCACATTTGTTTGGTTCATTGGCGCGTTCCCAAGCAAATTTGACTAAAATTCCACCTGAGTATGGTTCACTGGTGCGTTTACAATCAAATTTGACTAAAATTTCACGAAGATTATGTTAATTTGCGTGTTTCTAATCAAATTTAACTAAAATTTTCCATTCATTTCGTTCGTTAGCGTGTTCCCAATCAAATTTGACTAAAATTTCGCCTGAGTTTGGTTCATTGGCGCGATTACAAACAAATTTGACTAAAATTTCACGTGGATTTTATTCATTTCCGTGTTTCCAATCAAATTTGACTAAAATTTCACCTGAGTTTGATTCATTGGCGTGTTTACAATCAAATTTGACAATAATGTCACATGGATTATGTTCATTTGCCTATTTTAGATCAAATTTGACTAAACTTTCACATTGATTTGGTTCAATTGGGCATTCCCAAACGAATTTGACTAAAATTTCACCTGAGTTTGGCTCATTGGCAAGTTTACAATCAAATTTGACTAAAATTTCACCTGGATTGTGTTCATTGGTGCACTTCCAGTCAATTTTGACAAAAATTTCACATTGGTTTCGTTCATTGGTGCGTTCTTAATCAAATTTTACTAAAAAATTTGACTAAAATTTAACCAGGATTAGGTTCGTTCGCGTGTCTACAATCAAATTTGACAAAAATTTCACATTTGTTTGGTTCATTGGCGCGTTCCCAAGCAAATTTGACTAAAATTCCACCTGAGTATGGTTCACTGGTGCGTTTACAATCAAATTTGACTAAAATTTCACGAAGATTATGTTAATTTGCGTGTTTCTAATCAAATTTAACTAAAATTTTCCATTCATTTCGTTCGTTAGCGTGTTCCCAATCAAATTTGACTAAAATTTCGCCTGAGTTTGGTTCATTGGCGCGATTACAAACAAATTTGACTAAAATTTCACGTGGATTTTATTCATTTCCGTGTTTCCAATCAAATTTGACTAAAATTTCACCTGAGTTTGATTCATTGGCGTGTTTACAATCAAATTTGACAATAATGTCACATGGATTATGTTCATTTGCCTATTTTAGATCAAATTTGACTAAACTTTCACATTGATTTGGTTCAATTGGGCATTCCCAAACGAATTTGACTAAAATTTCACCTGAGTTTGGTTCATTGGCGCGTTCCCAAACGAATTTGACTAAAATTTCACCTAAATTTGGTTCATTGACGAGTTTACAATCAAATTTAACTAAAATGTCACCTGGATTATGTTCATTAGTGCACTTCCAATCAAATTTGACAAAAATTTCCCATTGGTTTCGTTCATTGGCGTGTTCCTAATCAAATTAAAGTAAAATTTCGCCTGAGTTAGGTTTATTGCCGCATTTACAATCAAATTTGACTAAAATTTCACCAGGATTATGTTCATTAACGTGACTACAATCAAATTTGAATAAAATTTCACATTTATTTGGTTAATTGGCTCGTTCCCAATCAAATTTGACTAAAATTTCACATGAGTATGTTCACTGGTACGTTTACAATCAAATTTAACTAAAATTTCACCTGGATTATATTTATTTTCCTGTTTCCAATCAAATTTGACTAAAATTTCACATTGATTTGGATCATTGGTACGTTCCCAATAAAATTGGGCAAAAATTTCACAAGAGTTTGGTTCATTGGCGCGTTAACAATCAAATTTGACTAAAATTTCGCCTGGATTATGTTCACTTGATTGTTTTCAGTCAAATATGACTAAAATTTCACATTGATTTGGTTCATTGGCGCGTTCCCATTCAAATTTGACTAAAATTTCACCCGAGTTTGGTTTATCGGCTTGTTTACAATTAAATTTGACAATAATGTCACCTGGATTATGTTCATTTGCGTATCTTCAATCAAATTTTACTAAACTTTCACATTGATTTGGTTCATTGGCACGTTCCCAGTCAAATTTGACTAAAATTTCACCTGAGTTTGGTTTATTGGTGCGTTCCCAAACGAATTTGACTAAAATTTCACCTAAGTTTGGGTCATTGGCACGTTTACAATCAAATTTGACTAAAATTTCACCTGGATTATGTTCATTGATGCACTTCCAGTCAAATTTGACTAAAATTTCACATTGATTTGGATCATTGGTGCGTTCCCAATAAAATTAGACTAAAATTTCACATGAGTTTGGTTCATTGACGCGTTAACAATCAAATTTGACTAAAATTTCACCTGGATTATGTTCATTTAATTGTTTTCAATCAAATTTGACTAAAATTACACCTGGATTATGTTCATTTGATTGTTTTCAATCAAATTTGACTAAAATTTCACATTGATTTGGTTCATTAGCGCGTTCCCATTCAAATTTGACTAAAATTTCACCCGAGTTTGGTTCATCGACTTGTTTACAATTAAATTTGACAATAATGTCAGCTGGATTATGTTCATTTGTGTATCTTCAATCAAATTTTACTAAACTTTGACATTGATTTGGTTCATTGGCGCATTCACAGTCAAATTTGACTAAAATTTCACCTGAGTTTGGTTCATTGGCGCGTTCCCAAACAAATTTGACTAAAATTTCACCTAAGTTTGGGTCATTGTCACGTTTACAATCTAATTTGACTAAAATTTCACCTGGATTATGTTCATTGGTGCACTTCCAGTCAAATTTGACTAAAATTTCGCACGAATTTGGTTCATTGGCACGTTTGCAATCAAATTTGACTAAAATTTCACTAGGATTATGTTCATTTGATTATTTTCAATCAAATATGTCTAAAATTTCACATTGATTTGGTTCATTGGCGCGTTCCCATTCAAATTTGACTAAAATTTCACCCGAGTTTGGTTCACCGGCTTGTTTACGATTAAATTTGACAATAATGTCACCTGGATTATGTTCATTTGCGTATCTTAAATCAAGTTTTACTAAACTTTCACATTGATTTGGTTCATTGGCGCGTTTTCAGTCAAATTTGACTAAAATTTCACCTGAGTTTGGTTCATTGGCGCGCTCCCAAACAAATTTGATTAAAATTTCACCTACGTTTGGGTCATTGGCACGTTTACAATCAAATTTGACTAAAATTTCACCTGGATTATGTTCATTGGTGCACTTCCAGTCAAATTTGACAAAAATTTCACATCGGTTTCGTTCATTGGCGCCTTCCTATTCAAATTTTACTAAAATTTCGCATGAATTTGGTTCATTGGCACGTTTGCAATCAAATTTGACTAAAATTTCACTAGGATTATGTTCATTCGCATGTCTACAATCAAAGCTGACAAAAATTTCACATTTGTTTGGTTCATTGGCGCGTTCCCAATCAAATTTGACCGAAATTCCACCTAAGTATGGTTCACTGGCGCGTTTACAATCAAATTTGACTAAAATTTCACCTAGATTATGTTAATTTGCATGTTTCCAACCAAATTGGACTAAAATTTCACATTGATTTGGTTCTTTGGCGCGTTCCCATTCAAATTTGACTAAAATTTCACCCGAGTTTGGTTCATCGGCTTGTTTAAAATTAAATTTGACAATAATGTCACCTGGATTATGTTCATTTGCCTATCTTCAATCAAATTTTACTAAACTTTCACATTGATTTGGTTCATTGGCGCGTTGCCAGTCAAATTTGAATAAAATTTCACCTGAGTTTGGTTCATTGGCGCGTTCGCAAACGAATTTGACAAAAATTTCACCTGAATTATGTTCATTAGTGCACTTCCAATCAAATTTGGCAAAAATTTCCCATTGGTTTCATTCATTGGCGGGTTCCTAATCAAATTATACTAAAATTTCGCCTGAGTTCGGTTTATTGCCGCATTTACAATCAAATTTGATGGAAATTTCACCAAGATTAAGTTCATTCGCGTGTCTTCAATCAAATTTGACAAAATTTTCACATTTGTTTGGTTCATTGGCGCTCTCCCAATCTAATTTGACTAAAATTTCACCTGAGTATGGTTCACTGGCGCGTTTACAATCAAATTTGACTAAATTTTCACCAAGATTATGTTAATTTGCGTGTTTCCAATCAAATTTAACTAAAATTTTCCATTCGTTTCGTTCATTGGCGTGTTCCCAATCAAATTTGACTAAAATTTCGCCTGAGTTTGGTTCATTGGCGCGATTACAAACAAATTTGACTAAAATTTCACCTGGATTATATTCATTTCCGTGTTTTCGATCAAATTTGACTAAAATTTCACATTGATTTGTATCATTGGTGCGTTCCCAATAAAATTGGACTAAAATTTCACATGAGTTTGGTTCATTGGCGTGTTAACAATCAAATTTGACTAAAATTTCACCTGGATTATTTTCATTTGCGTGTTTTCAATCAAATTTGGCTAAAATTTCACATTGATTTGGTTCATTGGCGCGTTAACAATTAAATTTGACTAAAATTTCACCTGACTTTGATTCATTGGCATGTTTACAATCAAATTTGACAATGATGTCACATGGATTATGTTCATTTGCGTATTTTCAATCAAATTTGACTAAACTTTCACATTGATATGGTTCATTGGCGCGTTTCCAATCCAATTTGACTAAAATTTCGCCTAAGTTGGCTTCATTGGTGCGTTCCCAAATGAACTTGACTAAAATTTCACCTAAGTTTGGTTCATTGGCGCGTATACAATAAAACTTGAATAAAATTTCACTTGGATTATGTTCATTAGTGCACTTCCAATCAAATTAGACAATAATTTCCAATTGGTTTCATTCATTGGCGCGTTCCTAATCAAATTTTACTAAAATTTCGCCTGAGTTTGGTTCATTGGCGCATTTACAATCAAATTTGTCTAGAATTTCACCAGGATTTAAGTTCATTTGTGTATTTTTAATCAAATTTGACTAAAATTTCACCTGACTTTGATTCATTGGGGCGTTCCCAATCAAATTTGACTAAAATTTCACCTGAGTATGGTTCACTGGCACGCTTACAATCAAATTTGACTAAAATTTCACCTGGATTATATTCATTTCCGTGTTTCCAATCAAATTTGACTAAAATTTCACACTGATTTGGATCATTTTAGCGTTCCGAATAAAATTGGACTAAAATTTCACATGAGTTTGGTTCATTGGCGCGTTCCTAGTCAAATTTTACTAAAATTTGGCATGAATTTGGTTCATTGGCACGTTTGCAATCAAATTTGATTAAAATTTCACATTGATTTGGTTCATTGGCGCGTTCCCATTCAAATTTGACTAAAATATCACTCGAGTTTGGTTCATCGGCTTGTTTACAATTAAATTTGACAATATTGTCACCTGGATTATGTTTATTTGCGTATCTTCAATCAAATTTTACTAAAATTTCACCTGGATTATGTTTATTTGCGTATCTTCAATCAAATTTTACTAAATTTTCACATTGATTTGGTTCATTGGCGCGTTCCCAGTCAAATTTGACTAAAATTTCACCTGAGTTTGGGTCATTGGCGCGTTCCCAAACGAATTTGACTAAAATATCACCTAAGTTTGGGTCATTGGCACGTTTACAATCAAATTTGACTAAAATTTCACCTGGATTATGTTCATTGGTGCATTTCTAGTCAAATTTGACAAAAACTTCACATTGGTTTCGTTCATTGGCGCGTTCCTAATCAAATTTTACTAAAATTTCGCCTGAGCTTGGTTCATTGGCACGTTTACAATCAAATTTGACTAAAATTTCACCAGGATTATGTTCATTAACGTGTCTACAATCAAATTTGAATAAAATTTCACATTTATTTGGTTAATTGGCGCGTTCCCAATCAAATTTGACTAAAATTTCACCAGAGTATGGTTCACTGGCGCGTTTACAATCAAATTTAACTAAAATTTCACCTGGATTATATTCATTTTCGTGTTTCCAATCAAATTTGACTAAAATTTCACCTGGATTATATTCATTTTCGTGTTTCCAATCAAATTTGACTAAAATTTCACATTGATTTGGATCATTGGTACGTTACCAATAAAATTGGGCTAAAATTTCACATGAGTTTGGTTCATTGGCGCGTTAGCAATCAAATTTGACTAAAATTTCACCTGAATTATGTTCATTTGATTGTTTTCAATCAAATTTGGTTAAACTTTCGCATTGATTTGGTTCATTAGCGCGTTTCCAAACGAATTTGACTAAAATTTCACCTGAGTTTGGTTTATTGGCGTGTTCCCAAACGAATTTGACTAAAATTTCACCTAACTTTGTTTCATTGGCGCGTTTACAATCAAATTTGACTAAAATTTCACCTGGATTATGTTCCTTGGTGCATTTCCAATCAAATTTGGCAAAAATTTCACATTGGTTTCGTTCATTGGGGCGTTCCTCATCAAATTTTACTAAAATTTTGCCTGAGTTTGGTTCATTGACACATTTACAATCAAATTTGACTAGAATTTCACCAGAATTAAGTTCATTTGTGTATTTTCAATCAAATTTGACTAAAATTTCACCTGACTTTGATTCATTGGCGCGTTCCCAATCAAATTTTACTGAAATTTCACCTGGATTATATTCATTTTCATGTTTCCAATCCAATTTGACTAAAATTTCACATTGATTTGGATCATTTGTGCGTTCCCAATAAATTGGGCTAAAATTTCACATGTGTCTGGTTCATTGGCGCGTTAACAATCAAATTTGACTAAAATTTCACTTGGATTATGTTCATTTGATTGTTTTCAATCAAATTTGACTAAAATTTCACAGTGATTTGGTTTATTGGCGCGTTCCCATTCAAATTTGACTAAAATTTCACCCGAGTTTGGTTCATCGGCTTGTTTACAATTAAATTTGACAATAATGTCTCCTGAATTATGTTCATTTGCGTATCTTCAATCAAATTTTACTAAACTTTCACATTGATTTGGTTCATTGGCGCGTTCCCAGTCAAATTTGACTAAAATTTCACATTGATTTGGTTCATTGGCGCGTTCCCAGTCAAATTTGACTAAAATTTCACCTGAGTTTGGTTCAATGGCGCGTTCCCAAATGAATTTGACTAAAATTTTACCAAGTTTGGGTCATTGGTACGTTTACAATCAAATTTGATTAAAATTTCACCTGGATTATGTTCGTTGGTGTACTTCCAATCAAATCTGACAAAAATTTCTCATTGGTTTCGTTCATTGGCGCATTCCTAATCAAATTTTACTAAAATTTCGCATGAATTTGGTTCATTAGCACGTTTGCAATCAAATTTGACTAAAAATTCACCTGGATTATGTTCATTCGCGTGTCAACAATCAAATTTGACAAAAAATTCACATTTGTTTGGATCATTGGTGCGTTCCCAATCAAATTTGACTAAAATTCCACGTGAGTATGGTTCACGGGCGCGTTAACAATCAAATTTGACTAAAATTTCACCTGGATTATATTCATTTTCGTATTTCCCATCAAATTTGACAAAAAATTCCCATTAGTTTCGATCACTGGCGCGTTCCTAATCAAATTTTACTAAAATTTCACCTGAGTTCGGTTTATTGTCGCATTTACAATCAAATTTGACTAAAAATTCACCAGGATTAAGTTCATTCGCGCGTCTACAATCAAATTTGACAAAAATTTCACATTTGTTTGGTTCATTGGCGCTCTCCCAATCTAATTTGACTAAAATTTCACCTGAGTATGGTTCACTGGCGCGTTTA